>NW_010133337.1:2665-6674 GCF_000699245.1 Pterocles gutturalis | reverse complement strand
AGCCCCCCAGGAGGTTTGGGGGGTCGGGGCAGTGCTGTCCTCCACCTCTCTGCTGCCTTCACCCCTCACACCTGAGCCTTGGTTTGGGGGTGCTGAGCCCCCCTGGGTGCTGAGCCCCCCCAGCTCCAGCAGCAGGTGCCGGGATCTGTCGTGCTGGCGGTGTGAGATGTGCTCTGCTGCCGCGTGCCTCTGAAAGTGCCTCAGCCTGAGCCCGGGGGGCTGCGTTTCCAGGAGAGATGTGATTTCTGCCTGGAACTTCAGTGAAATGCTTTGAAATAGCAAATGCACTGGAAACGTTAAGTTATTACTTCTCAAGGGAGAGGAGGAAAAGTCTGAGAGCAAGAATTATGGGAAGCGAGAGGAGGAAATTCATATGCTATTTGGTTCTGGCTTTTCCAAATCCCCGGAAAACTCATGCTCTCTAGAGATGGCTGAGGCCAAATTAGCAGACGAGTGCTGCCATGTCCCAGCCCTCGCTGCTGCCTCATTGTCGTCTTCAATTTGTCTTCCAGGGAGATCTGGGTCCTTTCAATCCTGGCTTGCCGGTGGAAGTGCCTGTCTGGTTGGCCATTAATCTGAAGCAGAGGCAGAAGTGTCGGCTGATTCCTCCGGAATGGATGGACGTTGGTAAGGATGGTGGCTTTGGCCCTGGGTTTCAGTGGGTGCAGCGGAAACTCAAAATAAAAAAAAAACAAGCCTCTTTTTTTCACCATTAGTGGGAAGCTTAATTTGACAAACACAAAATAACTCTGAGAGAAGGATCTCATGTTCCATCACTGGGATTTTTTACATTTACAGGAGATGTAATCTTCCCTGTAAAGTCAGGTTTTTAACTTCTGTTCTCTGGTGAGGAGGAAGAACAAGGGTTAGACTGAACCCCCAGCTCTGATGCTCATCTTCAGCAGTGGTCGCTGGTCTTTCTGAGCAGCACTTGCCTCTCTCGCAAGGCTTGTTCAGAAAGAGCTTTGGGGATCTCAGATGATGCTCTGTGAGGAGGCAGACCCTGGAGAGCATATCTGTGTGTTAATCACTGGTTCATTCACTCCATTAAATAATTTTCCTCAAGGGCATTGGAAATGGGAGGTGGTCTCACTCTCTAAAATGTGAGAATCGTGGCACCGTCCCTTCTGTCATCTCAAGGGAAGCTGAGAAAGAGAAGTAACCGCTAATGGAGCTGCAGGAAGAGGGAGACTGCACTGAGCATTCCTCCTTTATTCATTCAAGGGTGCAAACACTAATTAGTGCAAGTGCAGCAAACACCACGCAGCCGCTCGCTCACCCTTCCCTCCTGGGGCTGGGGGAGAGAATTAAAGGGGTGAAGGGAAAAGAGACTTGTGGGGTGAGATGAGAACAATTTAATAACTAAACTACAACAAAATTGAAAATAGTAATTGTAATAATAGTAATATATACAAATGAGTGACACGCAGTGACACTGCTCACCACCTGATGACCAAGGCTCAGCCTGTTCCTGGCTAACAATCCCAGAGCAGGGAGAGTCCTGAAACTGCAATCCTGGAATGGAGATAAGAGCCCAAGAGCTGACTGAGGGTGAGATGACCCTGAGAGAGAGGGAGCCAGCTTCCAGACAAACCCTCACCTATACACTGGCCATGCCGGGCATGATATGGAACACACCACTGGCCAGTTTGGTCTCAGTCCTAAACCTAAGGTCAAATCCTGGGCTGGTCCCTGGGGCTGTGCTCCCTCCCAGCTCCTCCTGCCCCTGCAGACACGGGCGCAGCAGAGAAGCTGGAAAGTCCTTGACTGTCCTGGCAGCAGCAATAAACATCTGTGTGTTATCAGTCTTCTCAGCCCAAATCCAAAATGCAGCCTCTCACTAGCTACCACGAGGAAAGTTAACCGTGTCCCAGCCAAAACCAGGACACCCGCACGTTGATTCAAGCTTGGACATACAGTTAGTCCTGTAGAAAGAGCATAGGGGTTTCACTGGGGGGTAAAAATGTGTGTGGAGCATTGAAGGTCTGGCAGTGCCTGACCATTCCTGGTTGTATTTTAGAAAAACTGGAGGAAATCCGGGACCAGGAGCGTAAAGAGGACACCTTCACTCCGATGCCCAGTCCCTATTACATGGAACTCACAAAGCTGCTGTTAAACTAGTAAGTAGGAAATGTGTTGTAACAGTTTCCGCCTGAGTACATGCTTCCGTAGACAATTTTTCAAGCTTTCGTTGGCAGCGGCCCCAGAGGGCGGTGGGAAAGTGAGAGTTAATGGAGGTTTATTTCACAGCATGCCAAGATCTCGTTGCAGCAGTTTTCTCGTGGTAACTTTGCATTTCAGTAACTTGGGGATTGCTTGTTCTGCGGCCTGATAATTGAGGCTGTGCCGCTTTATTGAGCAGCAGCTAAGCGTAGAGGCCTTGAGGATCAGCAACACATTCCACGGCTGCAATCTGTTCAGCAGCCTAAACCCTCCAGGCTTCTTCCTTGGCTCTCCTTCAGGAGGAAAGCTCCTCTTTCCTCAGCCTGAGAAGCAGGAGAGCAGGGATATTCTGAGCCTGAACTCTCCTGCCTGCTGAGGCATTTCACTTGTAAAATGTGCTGGCTGGTATTTTTCTCAGTGCAGGCTCTTCTGACTTTAAGCCCTCGATTACGGCAGGGTGGTCATTTAAGCGCTGGCTTTTCCTCTGGAGATGACGCTCTTGGCGTGCGGCTCCTTCGCTCACGCTAGAATAACCCTGACAGCTCTGTCTGTGTGAATTGATCTGATCTCTCGAGGTCCTTATGGCAGCGCTGAATTGCCTTAATGGGAGGATGTGGCACAACTCGTACAGTCCTTTCAACTTAATACTGTCTGATAGAGCCACGAGAGCACAGAGCCGGGGCTCTAATCACAGCCGAGTCCTTTCAATTCCCTGGCTGCCGGTGACTTTGGCCAGGTTATTGGCCCTCTGTGTACCTCGTACCAGCTGGGCAATTAAAGAACAGAAGGATTCTAGTGAGAACCAGATGCTGCATCAGAGCTGAGCATTCCTGGGTAAATAAACTGTCCCAAAAATCCCAGCAGCAGAAGCACGAGGCTGGATTTTAATGTTGAGTTGCAGGTTTTTTCCTCTATAGCAAACTGCTCTACTTATGCCTCAGAGGGCTGAAGAACTGCCAGCTTTACTTACTGCCGGTGACATAACGTACGAATCCCTCGCAGCCTGTTCTCATCCTCTCTCTCCTCTTCTAGTGCCTCAGACAACATCCCCAAAGCCGATGAGATTCGGACGCTGGTGAAGGATACCTGGGACACCCGGATCGCCAAGCTGCGGCTGTCTGCGGACAGCTTCGTCAGGCAGCAGGAGGCTCACGCCAAGGTGCGGCGGGGACGTGCGGGGAGAGGTTCGCCAGCTCTGCACTGGGAGGATTCCAGATGCCGTGCAATTGTGTGGGCTTGTGACTGATGAGAGCTTCTCGTGAAAATGCTGGTTGGGGCATGTTTTTCCTGGGTTGTGGGTACGTCAGTTGGGAACGAAAGCCATATGCTGAAACCTCACTTCATGGGCTGCTTGCGGCTCCCTGTGCCTTATGGAAATTGTGCTCTCGTTGCTCGTGTGCTTCTCTTGACCGGGGGTGGCAGCTGGGCTGGTCCCTTGGGGTGAAAGAAAAGCATGGGCTGCAAAGCTGCTTTCCGAGTTCCTTGTCCTCTGCTGCGGCAGGGCTGTTTCCCCACATTCTGCTATTTTCTCTTTTAGCTGGATAACTTAACCCTGATGGAGATCAACACAACCGGGACTTTCCTTACTCAAGCCTTAGATCACATGTACAAACTCCGGACTAACCTTCAGCCTGGCGAGAGCACCAGCTCCCAGGATTTCTGAGGCCAGCCCTCAAACCTCCCAGGAGAGGGCAGTGAAAAGGGAGCAGGCTCCGTTCCTCACCCCTGGACCTTCATCTGCCCAGCCTCTACCTCTCCGCACAGATCTCCTGGAGCAGCCTGAGCCTCGTCTGCCCTCAGCAACCCCTCCCGGGCAGGAGCTGCCCGCCGGCAGGGCAGGGCGCAA
>NW_010133337.1:1313-2615 GCF_000699245.1 Pterocles gutturalis | reverse complement strand
ACGGTAGTTCCTACGCGCTCCCTCTTTGCAGAGGTTGGCCCCTCTCTGGGGTTCAGAGATGTGCTCGGTGCAGGCGGTGGCTTGCCAGCGCTAATGATGTCAGGCAGATCTCTCTGCCCTGGAGAGTGTGGGTGTACTTCATAGAGAGAACTTCTGAGGGCAGCACAGGCCACACACTGGCTTGAAAGCAATAAATTTCTAGGCGGTGCTTCGCTGTGAATTTTTCTCAGAGCCTTGAAAAGGGGGGTG
Organism: Pterocles gutturalis; assembly: GCF_000699245.1. Lineage (NCBI taxonomy): Eukaryota > Metazoa > Chordata > Aves > Pterocliformes > Pteroclidae > Pterocles > Pterocles gutturalis. The sequence continues at coordinate 2,366 of NW_010133337.1, read as the reverse complement.
GAATATGTGCCGGCAGTGAGAGGTGTCTGCTACTCTGCTGGGGAGATCAGCTGGGAAGCAGATCCATCTGCTCTTTGGAGAAGGACAAAAGAAAATGGCTTTCCCTCTCCAAAGCCAGGCTGTCTTGTAATATCACACGTCTGACTTCTTTTTTAAATCAGAAACTGTCTGTATAAAAAATAAATAGTAAAAAAAAAATTGCAGCTGAGTGAACAGCATCAAATTAGTCCCTGTGTTCTGTCGCACGCTGTGCAGCGAGCGTACGCGGGTTAAACAATGCTCGGAAAAACCCGCAGCTCTCCTCCTTTGGCTCCGGCCCCGTTCCCCTGCGGCAGAGCGACAGGCAAGGGCAGGATCCTCGCCGGCGTCAGGCTGTGTTGATGGCAGATGTAATGATTACAAGCGAGGAGGGAGAAAATGCCGGCTCGAACCCAAGCCAGGGCCACCAAGCCGCGAGCGATGCCCTTCCCCGAGCATCTGGGCCAGGCGCCTGCCTGCCATCTGTGCCCTGCCTGCCGCTGCCCGCGGGCACGGGGCTCCGCCAAGGTCACGAGGCCGGGGGATGCTCGGAGCAGGGCTGCTTTCCCAGCGCCGGTGGGGGAGAAAGAATCCTTTGCTGTCATTGTGAAAGAGTTTATTATCATTAATTTTTTTTTGATGTTTTCAGAAATTACAGCAATATATTCATAAATACCTAATTGCTACATTCAACAAATCATATATTACATTACAATTAATTCAAACAAGTACACTTAGAACATGTTTAGGGGGTTGTTTGGTTTGGGGTTTTTTTTCTCCTTTTTGGGGGGGTTTTTTTTTGCTGTTGTGTTTTTCTTTCACAGCATCTAACTTGTCCCCAGCGGGCTCAGCCGCGCCTTTCCCTCCTCGCAGCCCTCCAGGCGCCGGCGCAGCTGCTCCAGCGATTCTGCACGGGGTACGTACAAACAGACACCACCGTTCGCCACGGCCCCGGGGGGAATAATTCTGAGAAATTGGTCAAAAAACCTGATTATGGGCTGGTGAGGGTGGGGGGAACGTCGCAGCACAGGAGCT
>NW_010133337.1:689-1207 GCF_000699245.1 Pterocles gutturalis | reverse complement strand
TTTTCCATCCCTGGCTTCTTCCCCCCCTCCTCCCCACCAGCTCCACCACAGCACACGGGAAGGAGCAAAAAAGCGAATCGAGCAGCAAGCATATTTTTGCCGTGTTAAAATTCATTGTGAAGCCCGGAGTTGGCAGCGGCTGGGCCAGAGGCTGGCGATGCAATTGGGGATTTAAAAAAGATTAAACTAATTTCTGTCACAAGGGCATTTTGCTTTTTAATCTTGCACACGTTTTTTTTTCTTTTTTTTTTTTTTTGGTGAAGCCAATGGGAGAGTGGGGAGGGGAGGGGAGGGGTAGGGGGGGTTAGTGCTTGCTTTGCGAGCGTAACAAGGGAATTTAAAGCAGAACGCAGAGGTCACCTTTTCCCCTAGACATGAGCTTGTCTCGTGGCAAATTAAAAAAAAAAAAAAAAAAAGAAAGCTTCCCTGGGGAGCTGGGGTTTGTGATGATTAGACAACAGCTTAGAATGGTGCCAAACCCAAACCTGCTGCCCCGACCCCGGCTGCCATCGCCCTTC
>NW_010133337.1:0-567 GCF_000699245.1 Pterocles gutturalis | reverse complement strand
TTGGGGGGGGGACAAGGACACCCCCGTGCCACCCGTCCCCAAACCCTCCAGCCCTCTTGGCGCGATTGCTTCGTGGTTTTAATTTTGGCCGATGGAGCCCATGTGAGGCTGAGAAACCACCCGGTACCGTGACACCCACAACTGCCCAGAAAAAGACCCAGAAACCAAAGAAAAAGGGAAAAAAAAATAAAACCAAACCAGGGGGTTGAGGGTGGTGGAGGGGCTCAGCTCCAGGTTCCCGAGGGACTGGCGGTGGGACAGCACCTGCCCCCTTGGAGATTTATTTCTCCTGGTTCGGTTGTTATCTGCAAGCGCCAGAACAAAGGTAGGTTGCTCAACTCGGGCGCTCCGGGGGAGGGACAAGTTATTTTTGGAGGGTTGTCTTCCCAGTGCATGACTGGTTGACCTAGGAGGAGAAGGGGAAAAAAAAAAAAAAAGTAGAACCATATTAAAAAAAAAGGCAAGCTTTTTATAACAATAATTAAAGTAATAAAAACATACAAAACTTTTCTTTTTTTTAATATATATACACAGTACAGGCTGAAGCCCCTTTTTTTTTTTTTTGAC
>NW_010133336.1:0-8501 GCF_000699245.1 Pterocles gutturalis | reverse complement strand
CCTGGAGGTGTTCAAGACCAGGCTGGATGAGGCTTTGAGCAACCTGGTCTAGTGGCAGGTGTCCCTGCCCGTGGCAGGGGGTTGGAACTTGATGATCTTTAAGGTCCTTTCCAGCCCAAACATTCTATGATTCTGTGTTGTAAAGCCTTCCTGTCTAGATGGTTTCATTTTGTTTTGTTTTGGTTTGTTTTGGTTTTTTTTTCAATATTTTTTCAATATTGAAAGGAAAATAAGGCTGAGAGAATTCTTTGATAAGAATCTGAACTTCTTGTGACCTAGAGCATGCATTTGCATTTGAGGAGTGTCTAACAAGAATTTTTGTATGATTGTATGTCAGCTCTTAAAGCATGAAAAGATGTTTCAAGTTCAGCTCAATAGTTGACTCCTGGGGAGCCTCATTTCCTCAGGCCTGCCTTTCAAGGTAGGTATTATTCCTTGTGGAGCACAGGAATTTCCTCTCCCCCATACCCTGCCTTGGAAGACAAGTAGAATAAATGTAGCACAGTTCTTCATATACTGATTTCTCTTTGTTCATCCCTTTTGGGAATTAAGAAAGGTCTCATGTTGCAACAGGTAAAAACATCCTATAAATTCTTTAGTTAGTGTTTTATGCAAAATGCTACAGCTACCTTAGATTGTATAGAAGACCCTCATTTTGCTGTGTAACTGTTAATCTAAGTCACTGATCACTGAACTAAAAGTGATCGTGATAATTTTGTTTGCTATGTGGAAACACAGTATAGTCAATGTTACAGCATAAACATGACATACTTGCCAGTTTAATATATAAATGTATGTATGTGAAATTGAAAGCAGTTAGGAGTGAATGGAGTGGGAGGTAATACTGAAACATAAGAATACTGATGATAATTTGGAACTGTGCAAGCCTGATTCATTAGATGCCAAAGAATACAGCTCATTAATCATGAAAGAGAAATTCTTTGAATTAAAAAATATGATTAAAAAGGGAAGTTAATCAACAAGAGAGTAATAAGGATGAACAATAAATAGATAAAACTGGAAAAGCTGAGAGCACTGCATGTTAGGAAATGGGCAAGTACTAAATGATATCGGAGTGTAACTAAAAAAGAAAAAAAATGAATTATTGCAGTTTTCTTTACAAACTATTTGGCAGCAATTAAATTCTAAAGATGGCATAGGTCTAGTATGGGTTTGGTAAAGAACAGTGGGAGCAAGACTAAAAATACTGTTTTTCAGAAATACTTGAGAAGAAGAGAGAAACTGGATGTCATACAGAGATAATGAAATACTCTTGAATTCTACAAGTAACTGACTAATGTGTTGAATAATTTAGTATAAAGCTGCAAAATTTTGAACTGCAGGTCTAGGTAGCTGACACCAAAAAAATTATATTCCATCTCTTGATAAGCAGCTTTCTGAATGACTAGTGTGGATTTTTAATCAGTTAAGGTATCCTACATAGGTTCAAAAAGTCTTGTGAATTACTACTAATACTTAAAAACCATAAATGTGATGGCTAGGATAAGTCTAGTGAGGTAGTGACAGCTGTTCTGGACAAAATCATGGTAAAGCTGATGGAAAACAGCTGGTAGTTAACTAGTGGTAATCTGATTGTAGTAGTGGAGAGGAAGTCTTGTCTGATTTGTAATATTCTGAGAGAACCTCAAGTCTGGCTGATTTATGCCTCTGCCTTTGCATCATTTGCTTAATTTTGTCACACGGCATTGCAGAGAAAGGGAGATAATGCTTTTGAGTGAACAAATTATATACAAAGTCTATGTATGTATGTATCATGTAAAATCATGTTAAATAGACCAAAAAATAAAAAACAGAGCAATTGATCTCTAGAAGGTCTTGGGGGAACAGTCTCAGCATGGTGCTTGCTCTGATGTATGAAAGTGCAGGTCCTTGTATCTAATGAGGGGATTAGAGATGTTCAGATGAATGTTATATTTGCATGTTTGAATTCTTCTCACATACAGATATCCTCCAGGTTTGAATCTTGACCTCTTTGCACATTTGAGGTTCTGATCCCACTCAGACCTACTTAGCTAATGAGGTATAAGATCGTTGCTTGAGGTGGAAAGACTGTGGCACATCAGAATTCACAGCAATGTTGTTTTACACTTGAATGGAGGTAACAGTGAAGGAGTTGCCAAGTATGCTGTGCTTTACAATTAATATTTTAAGTATGTGTTAAAGATGTATGTGTCTTTTTCTGTTCTTCACTGCTCTATCACTCTGTGATGTATCAAATAAAGAGGAATAAAATATATTTTTTCAGGTATAATTAAAAATCTTACGATGCATGTTGCACTTCACTGTTTTGCAGGTACAGTGTATCTTTAATGTCTGAAGTCTTTTAGTTGTGCTTAGCATTAAGTTGATTTTTTTAATGAAAACCTTACACAGCATTTTTATGTCATTTTTTTCCTTATCTTGAGGCAGTGTGCATGACAAATGATGTCAAAAGAATCTACAGTATGACTTCCAGATTAAAAGCTGTGCTGCTATCTGGTGTAGTCTAAATTGTGTTGGTACTTTTAAAATGTGTTTTCTGTATATAAAGTAATGTCTGCTTAGCAAGGAATTAGCTCTTCACTTAGAATCCATTACATATGTTTCTGCTGGTTCTTATATTTAGAACATACATCTTACCATTGATGTTGCTGATTGTTTTAAATTTTGATTTTTGATGGTAAATGGTATGAACCAAATCAAATATGTGCCCTTTACAGTGAAAGGAAACACATACAAGCTGTGCAGCATCCATCCCTTAGTTCTTTATTGTGTCTCAAAGCGGTATTGCACTGGTACAGAATAAACATCTTATCCCTGTTGTACTGCGCTGAGCAGAACCTTCTGTTTCTTTATGTAGATTGTTTTAAAAGTGATGAATCGATAACAGAAGGGAGCATGGTGCTTCAGCTGGAAATGTGGTCTGTGCACAGTTGATAAGTCAGTTCCCTTCAGTTGTACCACAGGAGTACTTGATAAGAGCATGCTGATCCTTTATTGAACAGAGCTCCTGCAAATCACTTCTGCAACTGAGTGTTCAGTCCTCGTTGTGGCAATATGGGGCATTCTTCTGTGCTGTGTCCCTGCTGGATGCGTGTACTGCTGGAGCAAGAAATGTTATGTGAGTTTTTGTGTAATTTTAGATGAGACAGCTGAAATTTAAGTGCCTCTAATTCAAAACTGCATTATATGTATCCAACATGGGGTTACATAAATCAGTAGTAATTTAAACAGTATTGCAGTGGGTCTGTGTAGAGTATTCTATAGGAAATACAGATCACTGGAACTTCCTCATTGTACAACTTAATTATGTTGTTGAGTGTGCATCTGTCTGATATCCATATAATTGCTATTTGCCACCTCGTTGAAATTTTACAGGGCTTTCTTTTGTATCAGTGATAATGCTGAGCTCTCTAGGTTAGAATGAACAATTGAGATGTTTCAGCTAACCAGAATGACTCATTCATTAGTTAGCACCTGAAAATTACCAGTCTCAGGGGAAATGTTAAGGAATAATTAAAAATTTTACTGTAATTAACAGAAAATGCTCCAAAACCTATCACTTTCTAGATGGCAAGTCAAGCAGAGTGTGTTGCTGTGGAACATTGCAGCTGTGAGTAACGGGGCTTAGCAGTAGATTACTGGTTTAGACCTGGTTTAGAAATATCACTTTGCACTTCACTTTTAAGTGCCCTTTTGGATTCAATTCACTCAACAGAACTTCTCTTTCAAATACCAGTGCTGCTGCTCGGGGACAGACCCCTGGCCTGCCATGTCAAGAGCAACTATTTGATTGGAGGTGGGCGTCTTGTATTTTGTCCCTACTTCATTCAGATTGAAGTGAAAGTTCCTGAACAAGAGCAACAAATTGCAGGAATCTGGCTTCATGCATTGATGACACTGTCCCTGTGCTTTTAGTTTGCTTTTTTCTCCAGGTCTACTTTAATACTTCGAGCTGGATTCCCCACATAGTAGGGTGCTCTCACACAGGAATTGTTTGAAATGCTTCTCTAGAGTATCTTTAAACCAGAACACTTCCTTTTTTAGACCATTAATTTCTCTGAAGTCTCAACCTAAGAACAGTTTTAAAATAAAACTAAAGATGGAGTCAATGCCAAGTGCCGTGTTTGTTACCTGGGTCTGGAGGTCAGGAAGTACTGGGAACTCTGCAAAAGCAACAGGTTTATTCTTACTGGGAAGTCTTTTAAACTGAATAAGGAGGATGCAGGAACCTCTTACTAGAATCTCTTCTGTCTGGAGGGTGATGTGTGAAAAAACTTCACTTACTCAAACTGTGGTTTCAGGCTGGGGACAGGAATGGAGGAATTGCGCTTACATGGGTAAGAATATGTGATGGAATATGTATGATACATAGTAGGTATGGTAAAAATATTAAGCACTGGACTTCCACTTTTTCCGTATCCTAGCTTTCCTGGTGTGTATTTTACTGGAGGCTCACAGACAAGGTACAGAACTCTGATAAAATCTTTGGTATTGCCATGTCCTCAACTATTTTCTGTCTGCCTTTCCATTGTTCCTTGAGCCACAGCTTTCTGATTTGTCACTTATCAGGTGGTCTATTTGGTCTGTTTCCATCTTAGATCTGTGACTTAATGCATTGAATTTTTGGATGGAGAAACTAAGTGACAGTTGAGTTAACTTCCAGAGGGTAATCAGTATGTAGAGTACAGGGCCTGTTTTCTTTACAAAACCACAAATGCAAATTTTTTTTGTAGTAAATTTGGGAGCAGTATGAGCTTGACAAACTTATGTCTCTAGTGAGAAATTTATCCTCGTTTGCTCTGTGCCTGCTGTTCCTCTCTGGCCCTACCGGTGTAGGGATGCTGCTGGGCTGTGAGCATCAGCCAAGCACAGAGAAGGGGGTGAATGTGGCTGGGTCACGTTGCACTCCAGAATCCCAATTCTGAAAGCAGAGACTGGACTTTGGACTCTTCAGAAGTACTTGACTTCTCTAAAAACTGACAGAATTTGAGTCAAAACACTGTGGGTTGTTATATGACAGTATTGCAATCTTTGGTATCTGCCCTATTGATTTAAGCTCCAACTTGTGGAATTGGATAATAATTAAATGAAAGCAAAGATAATATATTTCAATGTGAATTTCTAAGTTAGTAATGTCCTTAAAGCCCAGAGCAAATTAAAAAAAATTAACAGAAAATTCTGATGGTCAAATATTTGCTGTTGTCGGGAGAGCTCCTTGTAGTTTGTTTTTCTTGGTTCTCACACTTTCTTGCAATTGGTAGCTGGTGTTAATATTAAAAGGAAAAAATAAAAGGATGTTAGCACTTCAAATTTAGTTTATGTTCAAGTTTAGTTTTATGTTAACAACATCTTAGAAGATCATAGCATCAGTTAGCAAAGTTTGTTGACACTGAAAGAACATTAGTTACAGTTGGCTTAGAACATAATTTCTACAAGTATAAATGAATCTGCAGGTCTCTTGCCCAAAAGGTAACTTGGGCATTACTTTTAGTCTGCTCTGCAGCAGTGGTCTATTGCTGTGAGCCTCTGATGTAGATATGTAAATAAGGACAAGAAATGCTGCTATGGAGCTTGGAGGAGAGATAATGGTTATTGATGCAATGCCCAGTATAAGCACCTCGTTTTTCAGTCAGTGTCAAGATGTGTAATAATAGTTGTTCAAGACAATGATTGACAATCTGTGGTCTGAAACATCTGTTTTTTTGGCTTTTTTTTTTTTTTGTCAAAGAGCTAATACAAAACACTTCTCTGTGAAGACTTTATGTAAGCATTATTTTTTTCTCATAACATTCAGTTCTCTGAACATAACAACAGGATTTTAAGTGAATTTAACACACATAAAAGATAGCATATATGATTAACTTTGATAACAAAGGAAAATTCATTCTAATTTTCCCTACCAAAGAATTGGTTTTGCTTAGGAAAATGCCTATAATTATGATAATGACCAGAAAGTTAGGTCACTGGACAGTATAAAAAAGTTGGCATCAGCTATGTCCAAGGTTGTTACTGTACACACTGGGTGAGTAATATGGTTATCTTCTGAGACATTAAAACAGGCGTCACATTCTTTTTGGTCTGCTGTGTAGGATGTTTGTGTATTTAGTTGGGAAAAACAAACAAACAGTGGAAATATTTTTAAATTTTAAGGTCAAAGCTGAAAGCATTCTTAACTCTAAAGAGCCAGTCATGCATGGAAATATTAGTTGAATATTACAGCAAAGACAGTGCTAATGTGTCACACATTTGAAAGGGTAAGGGCTTTATGTATTCTGAAAATCTCTTTACTTGAGTACTCATTCAAATGCTCACTGAGTAACAGAGGTAAAAAAGCTGAAGAATAGCTAAAATGCAAGTAACAGCAGCATTTTCTCTGTGTTTTTTATGGAGACCTTGTGGAATACATTGGGCACCATTCTGTGACTGGCATGAGAAATCAGAGGGATAGATATACTGCTTTGCCAGGAGATGAGGAGTCTGCTCTAGATTAAAAAGGAATATTCTCAGTAGCTCCATGTCCTGCACTAGGAATGTGTATTGAGGTCTTTAGAACATTAAAGCAAAGATGTGTTTGCCGTCGTTTTGACCCTGGCTGGCAGCCAAACTCTTAGTTGAAACCAGGACAGTGTTATTTTAGGAGATTAGAAACTGAGAAAAGAAATTGATCCATAGTAGCACTCCCATAGATTTAGTGAAATCCAGCTTTATGCTTCCCTGTGACTGCATCCCCTGATTTACATTCAGCAGAGGCTCCGAGAAGACTGACATATCCTGCTCTGTGTTGCCAATTTTCATTATTTCTTTCTAATTTATCTGGTAGTTGGAACTTTTTTTCAGGGCTCCTGGATTCTTTTTATTAGAAAATCTAGGCTTTTTTTTTTCTTTTTTTTTTCCTCCTCTTTTTTTTTTTTTTTTTTTTTTTAATTTTCCTGTTTCTGGAGTCAGTTGTTAGCATGGTAACCATATTCAAGTAAATGATTTTTTTTTCCCGCTCTTTCAAGTAGAGAAATAGCTACAGAATAGCTAAGTGGTTTGAGATTTATAAACTTGAAATGAGGTTAACACATAAATGTTAACACTCTATTATCAAGTGCTATTGAAAAAAAACATGAGTATTTGGAGAATTTACTGAGTTGCTGTTAGGGAAGGCAACTCTCTTGGGGAAAAAAAAATGGATTAACAAAACCTCATTCACTGATTTGTAGATTTAAAATCACCTGAAATCTTCATGATGTTCTACTCTGGACTTTTGTCTAGAGAGACATAGAAATTTATCCTGTAATCAGTTCTTACTGGATCAAAATACATACTTTTTGCAAGCCATGCTATAAAAGTTTTCCGAACACAACTAAATGGCTTAGCACATAAATCCTACTAACTTTTGGGAAACTTGTATTTTTAACTGCAAGAACACCTTTGATGTCAATCAGGACCTGACTGCAAAGGCTGCTTTTGGCCATATTACCTGTAATCTTGAGTTAAAGATTTTGTGTGCTGAAGGTTGTATACGTTTATAAAAAGTTGCCCACTCAAGTTCATAAAAGCGTGGTTTTGTGTCCTCTTAAATAGACCTGAAGATGTTGTTCTATTCATATTCAAAGAAAGACACTTATGAAATTCAGTGAGAATCTGTCCCTGAAGTGTTTATTTTTGTTTTATGCAATTCTGATAAAAAGGTGGCTATCTTTCACAGGGAAATTTTATTTGATATTGACCAATTTTAACCATGTAAAAATCAAATTGTGGCATTATTTAAAGAATATTGCTAGTCATTTCATTCTTTCAGTTACATTTAATTTTTCTTGTATTTTTAAAAATAAAATATTTTTGCAATGTTCTTTTTCTTTCTTTTTTCTTCAGCCTTCCTGGTGAACAAGTCCCTGAGCAACCTGATCTAAATAAATCTGCTCTAAGAAGGGTCTTGGACTAGATGACCTCCAAGGAGGTCCTTTCTAATCTGAACTGCTCTATCATTCTATCATATCAGAAACATTGATTCCATAATGCAGTAAAAGATTTTATGAGCTGGTTGCTGTAAGGGGAGATTATGGATTGGTCATTTATGATTGGTGAATGGCTGCTCTAGATCATCATTACAGGGCTAGTAGGGACAGGAATTCTCAGCAAGCACAGGCAGAAATCAGCATCTTCAAGATGTTTGAGAAAAATGTTCTTTTCAGGTTTGTTTTTTTTTTTTTTTTTTTTAAACAGCTATTGGCATGTATGCTTATTTTGAGTTTGCTTAGCAGTAATCTTATCTCTGTGAGTGATTGCAAGTGTAAAAATACACAACTCAATGAAGCAATTAATAGTATGAAGTGGTCTGTAATTTCAAATAAGTATAATATTTATTTTCAACTACTTCTTAAACACACCACACATTTATGCTGAGTTGTGATGGATCTAGGATATCAGTTCTTGAGCTCCAGGGGGAAAACACTGTTTTCCCTGATGGTAAGTGTGTAGTGGTGCTTCATTTTGACCTGGAACTATTATAT
>NW_010133335.1:4202-4466 GCF_000699245.1 Pterocles gutturalis | reverse complement strand
CTGCTCCGTGTTGGACTTCAGCCCCACCGTTATCTCTCCTTCCCAGCCCCTGCTGCGGGTTTATGGTGCAGCAGTTGGCCAGTGCAGCGAGGTGGAGGCTGTGCGTCCCCAAGAGACCTTTGGTGGTTTTCCCCGTTGAACCCCTCTTCTTCCGTCCACCTTTGCCGTCTGGGACAGGATGCTGGGTGCCGCGCTGACCGGGATGGGGCCAGCTGGCACGGTCTGGTGGCACACACCGGCTTGTCGAGGGAGAAAGCAACATCT
>NW_010133335.1:3900-4137 GCF_000699245.1 Pterocles gutturalis | reverse complement strand
CTGCTGAGCCGGCGGTGCTGCCAGCCCGGGGGAGAAGCTGGCACCTCTGCCAGGGGTGTGGGGGCCATGCTGTGCCAGCTGCCTGGGCTGTATCGTGTCTAACCGCAGGGAGAAACGGTCCCTGGGCATGAGGAGACGTGGGAGAGTCTTTGGGTGCAGGCTCAGTAGCCTTTGGGTGCAGGGCTCAGGAGCCTTTGGGTGCCGGGCTCAGCCTCTGGGTGCCGGCCCCGCCTTTGG
>NW_010133335.1:3205-3743 GCF_000699245.1 Pterocles gutturalis | reverse complement strand
AGGGCTCAGCCTCTGGGTGCAGGCACAGCCTTTGGGTGCAGGCACAGCCTTTGGGTGTAGGGCTCAGCCTTTGGGTGCAGGGCACAGCCTTTGGGTGCAGGCACAGCTGTTGGGTGCAGGGCTCAGCGTACAGCTGTTGGGGGCAGGGCTCAGCCTTTGGGTGCAGGGCTCAGGAGCCTTTGGGTGCAGGCACAGCCTTTGGGTGCAGGGCCCAGCCTTTGGGTGCAGGCACAGCCGTTGGGTGCAGGGCTCAGCCTTTGGGTGCAGGGCTCAGGAGCCTTTGGGTGCAGGCACAGGCTAGCAGTGGGGTGCACCCTGGCCACAGAGCGCAGCTGTGCTGGGGGCAGTGGGGTGCAAGCAGTGACCCCAAGGCAGTGAAGGTATAAATGGGTCATGACGCAAGCAGGCAATGGTGAGACGCAGTGGGCAGGGATCCTGAGGATGGGGGGGGTTTAGCCATAAAAATGTTGGGGCTTTGAATTCAGAACAAAGCCATCTGTCTGGAGGCTTGGGACCGGCTGGGGGGGGAGACAGAGAG
>NW_010133335.1:1419-2969 GCF_000699245.1 Pterocles gutturalis | reverse complement strand
GGGGGGGTGCCCGGGCCAGCCCGTTCCCCAGGCCCCCAGCCGCCCCTCCCTGCCTCTCGCCCTTTCCCCAGCCCCAGCAGGCAGCCCCCGGCCCTGGGGAAACCCCCAGCCCTCACCCCTGCCTGCATCGCTCCATCTGGCAGAAGCATCCCAGCACCCAGCTCATGACCATCATAGGGTGATGCGGCACAGCTCTGGGTCACTCCTGGGGGACACAAGCCCAGAAGAGCCCTGGGAAGGGCTGTTCAGCCTGGAAGGAGCGTGAATCAGCAGCCGGAGCCCTGGACAGCACCACCAGAGCGGCCAGGGGATGGGAACCTCTGTCAGCTTCCCCACCTGGGCAGAGGAAGGTTCTGCCAGGGCTCGTGGGGGCTGGCCCTGCCCCAGGGGACCCTTCCCACCCCCACTGCCTGCAGCCCCCATGCCCAGAGATGGGCCCCCGATGCTGGAGGTTTCTCCCCTCCTAGCTGGCGGCCTTGGACAGCAGATAGCAGCGCGATTGCATCAGGTGCCGTAAAACGCAGGGTTCAGCTCCTTCCCCCCAGCCTGGGCCAGCAGCCTTGTGCCCTCCCAGCCTGGGCACGTCGGGGCCAGCAGCACGGGCCAGCAGAAGCCCTGCCCTTTCCCTGCCTGGAAACCCACCAGGACCAACCCCAGGCCAGCACCATGGTCTCCAGCAAAGCAGCCACCAGCCTCCCAGGGGCTCTGGGCTGAGCATGGCCCGTGGGTCTGACCCTCCCCCTGCACTGGGGACACATGGGGGGATGCTGGGCCCCTGGCAGGGAGACACGTGGCCCTCCTGGAGCAGATCTGGGTAGCAGCCATGGTGATGATGAAGGGACTGGACTTCCCACAAGGAGAGATGGAGCGGCTCAGCCTGGGGAAGAGAAGGCATGGGGGGGATGTCACCCATGTGGACAAAGACCTGGCAGGGGAGTGGAGGAAGAAGCCAGTCTCTTCTGAGCAGGGGGTGTCCTGTGAAGGGACGAGAGACACCAAGAACGAAGCAAGAACATGGAACACCACTTAAGAAAAAACTCTCTGAGGGTCATCAAAACCAGAGCAGGGCACCCAGGTTGCTGTGGGGTCTGCATCCGCTGAGATACCCGAAACCCATCCGGCCACAGCACCGAGCAGCCTGCAGGAGCTGGTCCTGCTGGGGCAGGGGATGGAGGGGACATCCCCAGCAGTGCCTCCAAGCTCTGCAATTCGGTGACTCGAAGGGAAGCTGTGCTCTTCTGGGCACTCTGCTCCTCCATCCCACCCATGCAAGGCCCCCAGCCCCCACCTGCCCAGGGGCTGAACACTTCACAGCCACTGGTGTTAGGGAATGAGACCCCACGCACACGCGACTGTTGGGAGATGCCCACCGTGGCATGGGGCAGATGGTCAATGCCCTGCAGGAGGTGAGATCTGGGCACCACAGGCTGTTTTTCTAGAGGCCCAGAGCAACCTCATGTGTTGGGCTTATCACAGAATCACAGACTGGTTTGGGCTGGAAGGGACCTCAAAGCCCATCCAGTGCCCCCCCCTGCCATGGGCAGGGACTT
>NW_010133335.1:0-1106 GCF_000699245.1 Pterocles gutturalis | reverse complement strand
TCCAGCCTCTGACCATCTCCGTGGCCTCTGGCCCCGCTCCAACAGGTCCACCCGGCTTGCTTTCCCCTCCACCAGTCTGCAAGGTTGGAGGTGGCTTTAGGCACCGTCCTCCACCAGAGATACAGCTCCAGTCCCGAGCCACCAGCTGGGCAGTGGCTCTGCACCCCCCACCCACTGTGATCTTCCTTTAGAGCGCAGGGCAGGACAGCGCACACAGGGGCTGAGCTGCGGCAACCCCGCACGGCTCCAGGCCCAGAGGAAGCGTCTCCTGCCCAGGCAGCCCACATCCCCGACCGCAGTGGGGGAGGCAGGGAGGCAGCAGCAGGCAGTGTGTGCAGGCAGGACCCGGGAGCACACAGGATTGCAGCCCGACAAGTGAAACAGGGCTGGGACCCGCGGGGGGATGAGGTTCCTCCATCCCCAGCCTCCTATGGCATGGTGACAGTGATCCACCTGGTCAGCCTGACCTGCGCATCCCCCTCGGGCTCTCCTGCTGCCAAAGGCTCCAGCAACTTTTCCCAGTCTCCCCACCCACTCCTCACTGCAAGTGCAAGCAGAGAGTCTCCCTGGCAAACACCAAGGGGCAGGAGCCAGTCCTGGCTGTCCAGAGGGCTGAGGAGGATGCTCTCCCTCAAGGTGTGACCATCTGCCGGAGTGGGATGTTCTTCCAAACCCCACTCCCAGGCAGCTCAGCTCCCTCCCAGCAGGAGATGAGGGTGGTCAGGTGTGAGGACCCATTGCTTTTCTCCTCATCTGCCTCAACCCTTTCCAAGGCAAATCCTGACACGCCTTCTGCTGTCCCCCCCCAGACCCTGCCAACTCTAGGGTCAGGCCCCACATGAGGGACTGGAAACCCGGGGGGTCATTGCTGCTGGAGGGGGTACAACCCAGACCCAAGGGAAGGAGCAGGCTGAGCCGTGAACGGGGGACGGCGCAGGCAGCTGCGCGCCCCAATGTGTTTAATTCTCACATACACACGTGGGACAAACCCCCTTACCACCAGGGAGGCCGGGGCAGAGCACCCACCACCTTCACCGAGGTGTTCCTGCGCCATGTTGGGGAGGTGGGGAGCACCCACGGCACATGGGAAGTCCGGTGACGGTGCA
>NW_010133334.1:89374-99796 GCF_000699245.1 Pterocles gutturalis | reverse complement strand
TATTCAGGTTGTCCTTGTTGGACATTTCTAATTTATTAATATTAATTAATTATTAACAGAATATATGTTTAAAGCACAGGTAAGGGAAGCAAGTTTTCTACCAGGTACTCGGCCAGCTGATAGGGAGCACCCTCAAACTCGATTGCGATTGAACAACTCCAAAGCCAGCATTCGCATTCATGCATCTTTTTTAGACATCTTCCCACTCTCTAGCCGCTGGTGATCTGACTTGGTTTCGGAGCCTAAACACAGAAGAATAACAAATAAACAAATAAAAATGTGGTCCCATGGGTTTCTCTTGGCAAAATAGAGAAAGCAGCAACACGCAGTAAATGCATGAAATGAGCCTCCTCTTGTTTTATTTCCCTTTTTTTTTTTTTTTTCTTCAAAAATTAGTTTATTTTCCAGAGGGACAAGTCCCCTGATCTGGCTTGACACAATGCCATGAAGTGTTCATGCCCTTTCAAAGGGCACATGACTTTATGGCAAATCAAAGCGATGCCACAAGCACCAAAATCACGTGTGGCAATGAAAAGCTGGGCGGCAGCGATGCGTGTGCTGCAAATGGGATGGACCAGCAATTGCTGTGGGGATCCCAGCAAAGCTTGATCCAGCCAAGAGACAACCAGGGTCAAACATGAACAAAATGGGAGACGGCATCACATGGGCTGTGAGGCTGGCAGGGAAAATCAAACCCTTGAGTCCATTTTTCAAGTGTGCAGGAGTTAATCTCAGCCCACCTCGGTGGCTCTCCAGATCATCACCTCCACGTTCGCCTGACCCTCGGGGTAATTCACATGCCAAAAAAGCAATGAGAGATGCTGACCTCTTTGACATGAGTGATAAATTTTCCTGTCCTGAATAGTCATGTGGAATATGGTGGAAAAGTAAGTTTTGGGCTTATTACAATACCCTAGTATAGACAATTATTTTGTTTCCTTAAGATTTTCCCAGACAGCTAAAAAAACCCCAAGCCCTCAGGACTCTCAGTGTATGCAGCTTTGAAGGCCTCTAAGATAGTTCCTACCCATGAACGGTACCAATAAATCCCCATTAATTGCATTCAACAGGAGAACATCCTTTTTCTCATTAAAGCCTCACAAAAGGGTTCAAAACCTTATTTTACGGCAGGGCACTTTGATTTAAATGGATGTGGCTTAAATTATGAATTTTAATCACGATTTAAAATAAGGAAGAAGAAGAAAGTCTTAATTTGAATGATTTGATTTTAATCACGTTATTCATTTACAATTCATAGCTATAGCCCTCAAGCAGGGCTGATTCTCCTTGGTTGCTCATTGTAAACCTTGGAGATTTACAGCCCACATTTGCCTTTCAGCTGTGTTTTCTAACCAGGTAAACACCCTATGAACATATTTGTTTAAGCAGTTACACAGCCTGCCACCGCTCTGCTTTGATTTCTACTTTATGCATCTCTTAAGTCTTCCTAGGTAACGATGAATAATACTAATTTGGGGCTTATTGGTGGCAATCAGTCTTTACTTGTCGAGGAAAAATCTCTTGAACTGACAGATGGAAACGAGCATTTTAAAACTCCTTTAAGTAACCAAGGTGCTGGATAGCTAGTACATAAACTTTTCAATGTATTTTTGAGTTTAACGCAAAGCAATTCATTGAGCAAATCTCAAGAGTCAATCTTTGATGGAGTTAGCGACTAAAATGAATTGTTTTGTGTCCCTCGAGGGTTTTGAATAAACAGGAGTTGTTCTCTTAAAACTCACTTTTACTGTTTAAAACGGGAGAGGAAGCAATTTTATTTTTCAGCTGCCAGTTTCCAGTTGTTTTCGCAGCTTAGAATTAACTATTGATGGAGCAGCTGAATATGTCTCTCCTAGATCTGCAGAAGGAATTTAAATGGCCAGCCAAGGTTTATATGTGCAACTTTTGACTGTCTAACTGAAGGCAGAAGAACCCCATGCTTAGTGTCTGGATACCCTGGATATTTGCCCATAGCATGGGCAGACAGCAATTAAAGGAAAGCAAAGCGAGAATTAATGAGGCTTCCTTTAACTGGCTGCCCAGTTTTCGTCTTGCATCCAAATCCAGTCTCATTTAGTGTTGGAAAATCCAGGTTCCCCAGGTGCCATGGGTGGCTTGGTTGGGTTGAGTCCTGCTGCGATGTATTTAATCTTCTCTTTGGTGCCAGGTGACAAAATTTGGCCTTTCTACAAATTAGGAGGAGACCTGGTCTTGCTGGATTGTGGCCCATGGCAGTGCATACACCCTTTCCCAATGGGACAAGGCCAGCTTGAAGCAATTCTTCTTGTGTCCAGGAGAGCAACGTAGTCTAGCAGATATTGGTGGACTTCCATCCATCCACTCTGCATGCCTATCATGGCAGTCTGGGGAGGATGGGAGTAATAAACTCAATTCCTCCTCTTCTTTCAAAAGTAAAACACTGTTCACAGACAATTCTGCAAAGCTTGGTGAAGCCTGGAGCTCCTTATCCAGCCTATTTAGATGCATCTCCTTGCTGATCCAACATGAGAGAATTTTCTTCACATGCTTGAAAAATAAAACATTGTCATTTAAGGCAACAACCACAGGGGGAAAAAAGAAGGAAAAAAAAACAGTCTTAACAACCGACACACCCTTGATGCAGTGCCTTGAGCTCCTCACCATAGGGCCCTTTTCTTCATCCGGCAGGAAGCTGCTGAGAGCAATCACTGCCACTGAGATGACTGAAATTGCCACTCCTGCCATCTCTGCTCTGCACGTAGCTGTTACAGCTATTGGGGTATCACCTCCATGCTGTGGGCGCATCTGCTTCTGCTACGACACGTCAGTTAGGGCTGATAAAGTTGTCTGAAATCCTGCAGTTAGGCCAAGCTCAGGGTGGAGGTTGCACTAACATCATTCAGACCCTGGGACAGATCCTGCAGCCCTCACTCTGCAGTTTATTATCATAGAATCATAATCCCAGAATGGTTTGGGTTGGAAGGGACCTTAAAGATCATCCAGTTCCAACCCCCCTGCCATGGGCAGGGACACCTCCCACTAGCCCAGGTTGCCCAAAGCCTCATCCAGCCTGGCCTTGAACCCCTCCAGGGATGGGGCATCCACAGCTTCTCTGGGCACCCTGGGCCACTGCCTCACCCCCCGCACAGGAAAATATTTCTTCCTCAGATCTCATCTAAATCTCCACTCTTTCGGCTTAAGACCATTCCCCCTCATCCTACCCCTGCACCCCCTGATCCAGAGCCCCCCCATCTCTCCTGTAGCCCCCTTTCAGCACTGGAAGGTGCTGGAAGGTCTCCCCGGAGCCTTCTCTTCTCCAGGCTGAACAACCCCAACTCTCTCAGCCTGTCCTTGGATGGGAGGTGCTCCAGCCCTCGGACCATCTTCGTGACCTCCTTTTGCTTTCATGACCGCTCTTTCATTAAGCCAAGTTCCTCTTGGGCTGTTGGGCAGAGCAATATCCCATGATGGCCATGCTCCAGAGAAGCTCTGCCTTAGGGAGTGGTTCTGAAAGTCTGACCTACAATTTATGATCTCAACCAAAGTGGCACAACAAGAAGGGTGGACTGATGGGAGGGGTGTAGTGAAATGTGGGCACATAAAGTTGGGTTGGCAGCAAGAGGAGTAGGGGACCTCATGGTCAACGTGTAGTTTGTATGGTCCTTTACGAATGCCCTGTACGAAGAGCTATGGAGGGAAATGCAGAAGTCCAAACTGATGGGTTGGTTA
The DNA here is from genome assembly GCF_000699245.1 of Pterocles gutturalis. Taxonomy (NCBI): domain Eukaryota; kingdom Metazoa; phylum Chordata; class Aves; order Pterocliformes; family Pteroclidae; genus Pterocles; species Pterocles gutturalis. Next base: position 96,088 of record NW_010133334.1, on the reverse strand, counting down.
AAGAAAAGAGCTGGGTTTTTGTTTAAAAGAAAAAAAACTCTTTTGTGCTCCCACCTATGAATTCTGGCCACAGGTAGTTGACAGCTGCACAGGGTAGAGTTTTGGGGGTTTTAAAGGTGTTTTGGAGGTTTTTAAGGGTTTTTGGGTGGCACAGCCAGCCCCTGAGGGACCAGGGCTCTCCTTCCCCTGATCACATTAGAAACAGAGATTATGGCATCTCATCCGCATCTCTGATGGAAAAAAAGTGACTTGGTCCATCAGCAGCTCTTGCAGGATGCTCCGCATGCACTTCCCAGGTGGTGCAGAAGCTCCCATCATTGCAGGACGCAGTGTGAACAACCGGAGAGTCATCAGGATGGATGCGGAGCCCCAGCACGGTGCTTAACAGCGTGAAAGTGGTGGGAAACCACAGAGAGCTGGTGCATTTTGGACGAGACCCAAAGCCAAGCTCTGGCATGGTTGTTGCTGAGGTCTCACTGCATACAACTCCCTGTATCTCTGCTATGCTCTCACACAGAAAAATCCCACTAACAGTCCTGATAAAAATAACAAAAAGCCCTCCAGGAAAAAAAAAAAATCAGGAAACCACCAAAAGAAGAAGCTGCATGTGCCTTGTGGATTTGATGAGAAATACTTGGGGGACAGCCATGCTAAAGGAATGCTGGCTATTTCAGGGCTGTATTTGTGTTTGAGCTGGCGAATGAAGGTTGCAGCTCTTCGCTTTTGTCTTCCGTGAGAGCATTTTTGCGTGTCTGTCGGGACCGCTCCAATCTGATTAGGAGGGGGCTGGCTGCAGGGCAGGAGGGCAGCAGGGATGTAGGGATGTAAGCTGCTTTCCCTGGCAGCAGGCACCCAGGGACTGCCCCGAGCCGGTGAACACAGCCCAGCTGGCTTTTTAGGGAGGGTTTCCTTATAATCCAGCTCAGAAGCAGTTTTGGGGCAGGGGTTTATCTCTGTCTTGGCTGGGAAAATTGGTATCCTGAGGTGCTGAGAGTCTGGTGGAAGGAGGGGGCTGATAATAGGGACGTGTGAGTGAGACCACGGCTAGGAAACCTCTGCAGGAAAATTGGCTTTAAGCTTGTTTTTTGGAAAGCTTTTTTAGGACTGCACTTTATTTATTTATTTATTTATATGCTCCCATCCTGAAGGCTGATGCTCGCCACAGTATGGGGGCTTGAGGAAAAGAGGTGTCAGGAAAGTGCAGCCCGCGAGCTGTTTTCTGCGAGGATTTTGGCTTGGTCTGAGCAGAGACACGCATCCCATTGAGGGACAGAAGAGAGTAAGGTGTAATAAGATTTTGCCTCTGCCCAAATCTGACAAGACTAAATACTCACAGCCTGCCTCTGAAGTAGGTAAAAGTTTTCCTGCCACAGGAATTTATTTCATAGAGGCAGAGAAAGCCCCTCGGATCTCTCAGCTCCTGTTTTAAGCAATAAGACTGTGCTTTGCTGAGATGGGCAGATGTGTGTGAGGTGCCTGTGCGCGGATTTCCCATATTTCTCCACCCAAAAGGCAGAGAATGGTTTATTATAGAACTTGGTTCCGCTCGGACCTCTCAGGACTTCCCAGAGTCAAAGGGTTACAAATTGTCCCAGCCCAGTTCAATCCATGGCTGTTGCCATCAAACTACCGAGAGTGGGGAAAGGAGGAGCCCTCTCCTTGAAAATATAGATTAGGAATAATGCGCTTGTTCCATAGCAATAAATACCAGCTTTTGGATCTGATTGGATCAGGATTTGAGCCACCTTTCCAGGGGTAAGAATCTGTGTGTGTGTGTGCATCAGCGTGGTGCTGGTCATCCTTGCTGCTATGACTCTTGCCCATTGCAGGTCTCTTCAGCCCTCCATGCATCTGTTTGCAAGATGGGGATTTGCTCCACTTCGTGCTTTCCTCCAATACTGTTCTGCTCCTGTTTGGGAGAACTGGTTCAAATCCTGCAGCAGCAAAGGACTTGGCCATCTGCAGCATCCATAATCTCAAAATGCAACACCTGGCTTCCAGCATGCACGTCCTATTTATTTGGTGACTGTGCTGTGCAGAAGCTTGCAGGGTGAAGGACCTGGGGCTTGTGTTTTGCATTGTTCAAGCATTTCAGCCTCTCATCCATGACGCTGTGGCCCACATAGAGAGGTTTGGGTACTGGAAGGAACCAGTGATGGACAAGCAGAGATGCTTATGTGCTAGGCAACCCCAGCTAACAGGGGCCAGGAGCATGCTTGCACCAGAGATCAATGTCTGGAGTAGATAGGCTTGCTAGTTATTAATTATTTAAAGCAATAATACAACAATCAATTACCGTGAGTTATCAATAAGCATTGCTAAAAGTCACTGTTTGCTTCTAATGCCTCAGCTCCTTTTACGCCTCTATGGCTCAGGGCTTGGTTTCTGAGAGATGCCCTGACTGGAGTCAAGGAACATTTTGCCCAGATAATAATTTCCAGAGACATCTGGATGAGGTCAGGCTCAGGACAACAGGAGGATCTTTCTGCACATCTGATAGTGGTTCAACAAATGTGGATTTGAAGTCTGCATGGGGATTTTTCAGTAACCTCTTCTGCTTTTCCGTAATCAGGGATGCTGATTTTCTTGTCTCTCATAAAATAAGGTAGTTTTTGCAGCAAAGCCATGCTTTGATTTGGCAGTAATCACTTGCAAACAGGACAGGACTGTCCATGTAGCTGCAGCCTTTGCTGGTGTAGCACATCCCCAATGTGGGGCTGCACTTGTTCTCCCTTGCCCTCCCCTCACCTACTCCCCAGCTCCAGGATTACAACCAGCAGCACCCTCTGAATCCCAGTTCAGTGCCCTCTCCCTGACTCTCCTTTGCTCTGCTGAGGGCTTTCTGCAGGTCCCATCATGGACACGACCCACAGTTCCTGCCCTCTCCTCCCATCTCCAACCCCGCCACCACTCCAGCTCGGTTTTCTAAAGAAAACATCCAAGCTGATGTGTCAAAGTTTCACCTCTGAGCCAAAAGCAGGATCCAGTCTCCACCATCCTGGGAGCAGAGTAATTCGGGTATCACCGTGAAGCCCAGCCCCACGTCCTCCTTCTGTGCCCAGAGCTGTGGGTCACCTCCCTGGGTCCCTTCCAAGGTGGGAGCCCAATGTGGGGTTTGCAGACCTGTCAGCCTCTCGTAGGAGAAAGAGGAGGATGATTAACAGCAGGGAGGGGATGCAGCTCCTTCTTCCTTCCTGCTTCCTTTGCTCCCTTCCCTTGCCCTGCCGTGGCCTGCCCTGCGGCACGACTGCCAGATACTGCCCTGCAGAGAAAGGTTTCAGTGGCAGGGAGATATCAGTGAAGCCCTGAGCTCAAAAGGTGACACAGAGAGGTGTTTTTTTTTTCATGCAGATCACCCAGGGTCTAAGTGCTGCAAGCTTTCCATTCTGTTAGATACCATTTAGCAATTTCCTCTCTAACCACTGAGTGTCTTCATGCTCAAACCTGCTCCCTGGACCTACCTCTCCATGGAACAGATGCTGAGTTTTTGGGGAGCTGAATATAATCACCATTGCATGCTATATTTTTATTTTGTATTACTGGTTTTTTTTTTTTTCTGGAATTTCTCAGCACGCAACCGTGCCATTCAAACCTACCACAGCCTGCTTGCACTGAGCTCAAAGCGCTGCATCCCTGACCCGGCGACATCCCATAACTTCCCATGCTCTTCTGCTCAGCTGTAACCACGCGGGAATCCCACTCCTTGCTGGGCTGCTGGGTGGACAACATTGTTCCCCTATTGAGTCATAACAATGAAGTCATTGGGCTGGAAAGACAATGTCATTCAGCAGCCAAGAACCCAGCTGGCTGGTCCCGGTTGTGTCTCATCTCCTATGACAAAGACACATTTAATTGACTAATTAAAGCCGTTGCAGGCTCCATCTTGGAAGGGGTGACCAAAATGTGCATTGTTCTTCGTCAGCATTAAGTCACGCCAGTTGGCCGACTAATAAACGAGACCTTCCTTCCTTCTCCACCTTGCTGCACATTCCATAGGCCTAAATTCCTGGTCCTAGCCATGGAAAAACCATCGTGGAGGTATGCCACTGTATGTTTTAGAGCAAGCTAACCACCTGAATGAGGATCCAAGGACCTCAAGAGAGAGCCCACCCAAAGCCCACTCTGCTCCAACCTGATCCAGCTCAAACCATTTGGGATGGCCTCTTTTTCATCATTTGGGATGGCCTCTCACCATCCCACTTTTTGTTGGACACTCAATATTTTTGGGTTCCCAGCTCCTATAGGAGTTTGATAGTGCACCTAAACCATGCATTATAGGAGCATTGGGGTGCTCCTATACCCTGTGCACCCTACAAGGACAGTTTACTTGGCCCACACACCCAGTGGATGACCCAAGGTCAGCCCAGGTCCGGCTGTGGACGAGGTGCATTTTTCTTCTGATTTATGGGTCATCTTTCCTTTTATGCACCTTTTGGGTGGTGCAGGCAGAAGACAGGGAAATGTCCAAGCAGTGGGAAGTCAACAATAAATCTCTGCTTCCCTCAACCGAGTGCTCCTGCAGGATCAGGGCCTTCACTGCCCTCTGAATTCAGATGTTTTGAGCCCTGAGAGCAGTGGGCACTTCTGCTCTGGACATTTCTTGCTCTTATTGCCATTCTGAATAAGATCATCCTGTAAATAGTGAATAAATGTGCCCTAAGGGACTTCTCAGGATAAACGCTGTTTAGTTCTGCTAGGTTGCCATTTCCATTAAACCCTCAATTTTTTTCCTGCCCACAATGTGATTGTCTTAAATCAGATTTATCTTCTTTTTTGCTGCCCAGGCCCAGCCGGGCAGGAACACTGGGTGTATGTTTACCACGGCTGGTGTCCCAGCCCTAAAGCACAGCAGCCGCTTCTTTTGAAGAACATACAAAGCAAGGAAGAGGAGCAATTGTTTGGGAGGAAGTTGAACCATAATGTAATAGACTCCCGTGGGGACTACTATTAGTAATTATTTGTATTGCTCTGGCACCTAACCAATGTTAGGGACCCGGTTAGCAAGGTGCTGGACCAGCCCGTAAATGAAGACAGCTCCTCTATCCAAAATCTATCCACTCTTGCATGTAGAGATGGGGGAAACTGAGGCAGGGAGAGGTTAAGAAATGTAACCAGGGTTGTGACTGAGCAAGGATGTGAACCAGCACATAGTCCTTACAAGAGCATCCTTCCTCTTTGGTAGGAAATGGTTAAGGCTCCTCTACTTGTGCTGCTCACGGATACATGTAAGAGGCCATGGGGTAATAAATATTCTGTGCTGGAGAATCCTGCACTAGGACAGGACTGGAAAAGGTCATCTCTCACTGTCTGAGCATTTCATCAGTGATTCCTGTGATCGTGTGTATTATTTTAAGAAGGGGAAGAGCAGGAGCTGTTGAAGAACAGAAGTTCTTCAAAAGGAAATTGAGTCCAAGTGCTCTTGAAAAACAAAATAAAACAACAACAACAAAAAGAGTTAAAATGAATATTCTTGTTCTGTAAACCAGACAGTTTCAGGAGAGTTAAATAATGATGCAATTATGAATTTGCCAACAATAGAAGTTGATCAGATTACACAGCCTGTAAAGCCAGATCGTCACTGGGGCCATTTGGTGGGAAAGAAACTCTGTGCCAGACAGTCTTTAAATAGTTTTGAATAGGAGGGAGGGTTAGCTGTGTCCTTCCCTTCCTAGGCTCTCCCCACTTAAAGAATAGCACCGAGTCTCCTGCCAAGTCCGCCGTGTCCAGTCAATGCCCGAAGGCTCAGCTCACATGCACAGCTATATAAATATATGTAGGAGCATACGTATAGGCATGGGTATATATAGAGCTCCGAGTTATCCAGGAAGACCCCACCCTGAGGGAGGTGTGGGTGGGGAGCTGAAGAAAAAAAGGTGGGACCCGAAATAGCACTAACACACAAAGGATCCCAAGGAAATGTGGAGCCCTTCTCGTGGCGTTAACAGGAAATCTCCGGGCTGCTGGCTCGGTAACCCCAGCTAGCCAAGGTCATGGGGGACGGGTGGTGGTGGAGGGATGGATGCTGACATCCAGCTTGTCTTTTCTGCAAAAACATGGGGTGAGGGGCGTGCAGGGGTAGCTTTCACATTGGTGAAGGTTTCCAGGTGTCCCAGATGTGCCTCTAGGCGAACCTGTCCCCTGCATAGCCTGAAAGAGCAGCAAAGCAGATGGCACTGCGGAGGGGCTGTTTAACTAGGAGTCACCCAAAACTTTACTGAGAGAGGCTGGGATGCTTGAGGAGGTCCACAGTGCCTCTTGGAGGTGGCTCCTACATCACTCAGCATCACTTGTGTCTCTAGCCACTTCTTGTCACAGCACCTTTGAGTCTTGATGGACCAAAGATCATAGAATCACGAAATATTTCAAGCTGGAAGGGACCCATAAAGATTATCGAGTCCAAGATGTGTTCAGCTTATTGTCTTTGGGTCTGTCCTGGCTCAGCGGTGGGCGATACATGGATGGGCTGGGGGAGGCAACATGACTCGACCCCAAAAATGTTAAAAATAAAGTCGCTGGCTGGAGGGCGTAAATTTGGGCTGACTCGTGATTCATCAAAGGCGTTGGGCGCACAAAAGAGGGTGAGGCTTCAGGTCTTATCGCCTTTTCACCATCGCGTTTCCGCTGGCCCTTCCTGTTCTCTGGGTGGGCAAGCAACGTCCGAGTCCTGCCCTGACCGTGGCCCTGCTGCGGCCAGCAGTGTCCCCACTGAAAGCC
>NW_010133334.1:84168-89336 GCF_000699245.1 Pterocles gutturalis | reverse complement strand
AAACTTTTGGGGGTGGCAGGGAGGAAAGGGAGGTGCCAGAAGCAGGGGACAACGTTTTGCAATGCTGCAGTGATGCTGTGTGCCAGCACAAACTGATCTTCGAGTCGCACATCTCCATTTTACTCCCCCTTGCACCGGAGCTTCCTGTGACTGGGCTGAGGTCTCCTTGTTCCTTTAGGTTTGGAGTCTCTCATCTTGTTTTCTGCCCCTTAGGGCTGCAGCTTGAACTTCCTCCATGCTGGGCCTCCAGCAAGTGTCAGCCTCCAGCTGAGGTTGCCATCTTCAATTTTGGTGGCATAAGTTTGGGCATTTGATCCCTGTTGCCAATGCCATCTTTAATGTCCCTCTGTGGTCTGGGTTTGTTGGGCTGTGAAGTCCTGAAGAAGCCATTAGTCCTTATTTGGGTTTGGGGTTGAGTCTTTCCCTTTAGGAAGAGTCCCCACCACAAGAAGGGGCACATTTCGTAGAATCATAGAATCACAGAATGGTTTGGGTTGGAAGGGACCTTAAAGATCATCCAGTTCCACCCCCTGCCATGGGCAGGGACACCTCCCACTAGCCCAGGTTGCCCAAAGCCTCATCCAGCCTGGCCTTGAACCCCTCCAGGGATGGGGCATCCACAGCTTCTCTGGGCCCCCTGGGCCACTGCCTCACCCCCCTCACAGTAAAAAATTTATTCCTGACATCTAATATTTCCTCCGCTCCCATTCCTTGTTGCAAGAGTTAGTGATCCTCACAAAATATGGGGTCTTTTTGGCTGCAAAACCTACCCACAAGAGATCTGCATGTTTGTGGCTTTGTGAGACCCTTGTGGCCCTCATCTCTCATGGATGGAGTCTAGACAAATGGCTGCTGCACAGCCCCTAACTTGAGTGACATTACACATGGCAACTCTTCCCCCGTGCTGGCCAGCTGGCAAAAGTTCAGATGGCGGGATGAGTAGCTCAAGGACAGCTCCTTCCCCGTATTGCTCGACATGAACCCAAATATGAACCCAACAAGCTGGAGAGGAGGGCAAGGCGATGAATTCGGCCTCCCCCACACAGCATGGCTGCTTCTCTATGGATAGGCAAGCCCCCCTGGCCTCTCTGTCCACTTGCTTATCCTGTCCTAGAAGACAGCGGATGGACCCCACCACCTGCTGCACAATGCACCCACTCCCCAGTCCTGCGGTGGGGTCTAGACACTGTCTTCTACTTGTCCTGCCTTTCTTCAGGGCCAAAACTGAGCAAATAGCAAGAGCTGACAATGTGACATCAAATCTGATGTCAATCAGAGTTTCCCATGTCCAGGAATCTGGAAAGGCCAGCCTCAGCCATGGAGGCAGGTGTGCCCCATCCCCAATGTTTGGTCAGTGTCTGCCCTCAGTGTGACATCTGGGGGCATGTCTGTGTGGGGACCATCACCAGATTTCTCCTGAATTAATGTTTTTAAACTGCATCAGCTCCCCCTTGTCAGCTTTCTGAGCTAAGGGGACTTTAATTTGATTAAAGCTACTTCATTTTGTCTAAATTAAATGAGGGCTGATTTAAAGCTGAACAAAAGTGGCCACCTGGTGGGTTGTGTGCACTTCGACTAATCCACTCTGAAATCATACCTTCTTTTTAATTTTAGATTAATTTTCCTGAGTACTTCTGTGTAGACAAGCTACAAAGCTGAATAAAAATCAATTCCCATCTCACAGGCTCATGTCCTCACTCCTCAAGTTGTCTGCAGTAGTCCTCCAGGAAAAGCCAGCAAGGGATGATTCCTCTTTCTGGGGTGAAAAGCATGAGGAGGAACTTCTCTGTCCTGATGAATGAATCTGTCCCCACCGTTGTCCCCATGCACCAAGCAGCAGCTCTATGGCCAGGCTGGAGAAAGGAGATCAGGTCTCCAGGAGGAACTGGTCTGCCCTCAAGAGCAAACTGGTGGCTTTGGCCAAGCAGATCTTAGTGTTGGCTTCTCGGAAGGTCTCCTTCCTACCACCTTGCTGCCGGCTTCATTGATCCCTACTGCTGAAGTCAATTCATGGGCCGGGCTTAAACCCTCGCCGGAGGAGGTGGTAAAGCTGGGCGGTCTCCTCATGGAGTCAAGGTGGCATTGCCAAGCTGGTAGTCTTATCCACGCTCTCAGACCTTCCTGCAGACCTGAGATTCTTCTCCATGTTCAGACAAATCCAGGCTTTTGATCTATTTACTTTTTTTTGTAAAAACAGGCTTTTTTAGCACTCATGTTCACAGACAAAAGCCTAACAGATATCTTACAATCATAGAACCATAGTATCACAGAATGGTTTGGGTTGGAAGAGACCTTCAAGGTCATCGAGTTCCAACCCCCCTGCCATGGGCAGGGACATTCCCAGTAGCCCAGGTTGCTCAAAGCCTCATCCAGCCTGGCCTTGAACCCCTCCAGGGATGGGGCATCCACAGCTTCTCTGGGCAACCTGGGCCACTGCCTCACCACCCGCACAGGAAAACATTAGTTTCTTATATCTAATCTAAATCTAGCCTTTTTCAGCTTAAAACCATTTCTCCTTGTTCTATCACTACACTCCCTGATAAAGAGAGCTTTCCCATCTCTCCCGGAGGCCCCCCATCTTAAAGACTTAAAACACAGAAGTTTTACAAGAAAAAACTCAAATTTTCAATACATAACAAAGTTGTGTGGTCTTACAGCATTCGTGTGATTTTCAGTGTCATTTGATTTAAGGACACTGTTTAGGGCTAGAGGTACCTGAGCTTTACTTTGCAGCAGAGCGATTTTTGTGGCCCATTCCTCAGTGTAACCCTTGAGTTTTTTCTGAAGTCCCCAGGGTGACTTTTGCAGAATAGAGGGGTCTCAGTGATAAATGTGACAGACATCGTGTCCTTCAGCTGATGGGAGGTTGATGCTTGCTTGATACAGAAGTAGGCTGTACTGCCACAAATCTTTCTTCGAAGCAGCAAGGTCATCACGGGATAACTCCATGCTAATGCCATAAAGGAGGCAGGAGAAGGGCAGGAGCATGGCTACGCTCTGTGCTTTGGAGGGTCTGGTCGGGCTGGGACATGTAACCTTTTTGGCTCGTGCTCCCCGTGTTTCCGCTCCAGTAGGCTGTACTGCCACAAATCTTTCTTCGAAGCAGCAAGGTCATCACGGGATAACTCCATGCTAATGCCATAAAGGAGGCAGGAGAAGGGCGGGAGCATGGCTATGGCTCTGGTCGGGCTGGGACATGTAACTTTTTTGGCTCATGCTCCCCGCGCTTCCGCTCCAGCAGCTCTGCTACCGTTTCCTGCACGATGGGGCGTTTCTGTTCGGGATGCAGAGTCCCCGGTTCATTTCACAGACTGGGAAAGGTGCGAGGCTGGAGCTGGGTCCCTTACAAATCCCATCAGCCCCCAGTGGAAGGAGGATGTTTCCAGGCTCGGTGATGAAAAATGTCTGGGGGTGGTGTGGATAGAGGTGTCCACATGTGTCTGTGTGTTTGTTTGTCTCCCTGACAACCTCATGTGAAGGATTTCGGAACCTTCATTTCCCACATTGGTCTTCCTGTCTCTTTTTGAATATTTTTTTCATCTTTCCCTTCACTTCTTAGATACCTACCGTCTTTCCATGGGAAAACTCATGGAGACACAATCCTAGATATGATGTCCTATGTTTATCCATAAAAGAGTCTGGACCAGAGCTTGTTCCCATCACTGGCATCCCTCGTCCCTGGCTGGAGCTGGCCATGGAGATGGCACTGCCTGGGATGGACCAGTTGGTTCCATTTGGGTGAAAGATGCCTCTGATCAAAATTTTCTGGCAATAACCAGTCAGAATGGGGAGATGTGCCTTGGGTTAATTATTTTTAATATTTGTCATGCTTCCAAATGAAACGGCAGACAAGCTGAGATGGCTCAAATACTTGCAGAAAGAGCTGATGGGGAATGTGTTAATGAAGCAAGTTTCTCACCAGAAAATGCCAGTTCATCAGAACCTGAATTCTGGGGACGCGTGTCGCAGTCCCGGCAGGAAAAGTGTCTCAGGCTGTGGGGGGGGGTTTCTTGGTCAAAACCAAGGAGGTTTAAAGGCTGTTGTGTGAAAAAAATAAAGTGAGGTAGATCTAACAGGAGGGATGGAGCAGCCAAAGCTCATATGAGGTTTGGTTCAAGGTCTGCACTTTGAGCTTTTGGGTCACTTTCACCAGGGAAAACAGGGACAGTTTGGAAGTGCATCTTCTGACATGGAGAGTGCCTCTTTGCAAGGGTGAAGGCTGGCGAGCACGTTAACAGCATCCTTGTACCACATCCCTCACCGAAATCTCGGCAGGTATCTAAGGAGAATGTTTGGAGCCCATCTTCCTAAGTAGATGGAAGGGAGAGAGCCTCTCCACAGGCAAAATTTTAAAACCCTGTGAGGTAACCATTTGCTCTGGTAGCCCAGCTTAATTCCAGGATAAATAATTCACTGTTCTGTGATATTCTGCCAATCTGATCGCTCTCACAGTTTTAAAAGGAGATGACAAATTTCCTGTCCTCTGCAGTGACTGGTCTCCGCTCCAGCTCAGACATGGTTGCATTGCAGTGGGTGGATAAAACCCTCCTTTTGCCTGGGAGCCTCTTGCGATGCAAAGAAAAGACCAGGAGCCTCCTCACTGTCTTTGACACATGCTTTTCCCTAGCAAAGACCACCCCTGGAGCCTCAGCCCCCACTTTCCCTTTGACAAACTCAACCTATTGCTCCCCAAAGACCACCCCTGGAGCCTCAGCCCCCATTTTCCCTTTAACAAACTCAACCAATTACCCCTGTTTAATCAGGAAAGGCTGCAAAAGGGGAGGCAAAGACAAACTTCCTCAGGCCTGGCTCACATCCCTTCCCCTTCCCTGGGTTGCTCAGGCTCCTTAGAGTTCTCATCCCACCTTGGGAGGAGCAGGAGTCCGCTGGCGTAAGGCTCCAAGCTGGGCTCAGTCCGCTGGCGTGGGGTGTGTCACCCACCATTTCCTAAGTTATTCTTTTGGGCTTCCTTTTCTCACTATTAATAGATTTGTCAGCCAATCTAAGCTGTTTCCACAAGGTAGATGGGGGGGAGGAGACGTTACTGAAATAGGAAGCGGGAAGCTGTTGGGCAGGGAATTAATCAGAGGAGCTGCGTGGAGAGGTGGTGGCTTCGGGTGGGCTGATGGAGGAGGGACGGGACATGTCCTTTCGCTTTGCGTTTTGGG
>NW_010133334.1:68603-84137 GCF_000699245.1 Pterocles gutturalis | reverse complement strand
TTTTTGATCCATTTTCTTTTTTTTTTTTTTTTTTTTTCTCAAAGCTGTGGCTTTTCCAAACAAGTTATTCCCCCACTGCGAGCATCTTCCCCAGCCTGCAAAATACCATGCATCTCCTGCAACGGGGCTACAACCAGCACATCACTTCATGGCATGGTTAGTGGTGATGCACAGGGGCTGAAAATTGTGGCTCTTGACTGATATCACAAGGAGCTGCATTGGCACAAACCACCACACCCTTGCTTGTACATTTGGAGTGGTTTTTCACATCCCAGCAGCCCCTGATCAGAGCACTCCCACACCAGCCCTGTCCAGCAGTGCCTGCAGCAGTAGGGACCAATGGAGGCACTTCCAGCCTCCCAAATATTGCTCATTGGGGGCTGAACAAGACCATCTTGATAGCTAGCAATAAGGGAAAGTTCTCTCCCCTCTGGGGTTGTCCCCATCGCGGAGACACCGTATCGCAGGCACAGTCATGGGATACACATATCCGGAAATTAAATCATGTTTTTGCAGTGTACTCACTTCCTCCAGGCTGTTTGGCTGCCGTGCACACGGATGCGTGCATGGAGGGCTTGTACTTGCCTCCTGTGAGTTTACCCCACACTCTGCACACATGTTCAAGGGGCTGGGGTTTTCTGGTTGATACGTTCAAGAGGAGAGGTGCAGATCAAAGCATTAGGCTCACTGCAACTAGTGCTGGCAAAATACACCGGTAGCTGCTATATTACTCTAATTCTCTGTAAAACGAGGAATTGATGATGATCCAAAAAGTGAAATCAAATAAGTGGCCTTTTTTCTGCCTTCTGTAAAACAGGGTGAAGGACTCTGGCTGAAAATTCAAGTGAACTTTCTTTAGGAAAGGATCTCCCCTGGTAAGGGGAGTGATAGCTTAGAGGATGCCTCCTCCATCCTCCTTCTCTCTCATAGTATGCATTAAATCCTTTTATCTCTTGGGGTCCCAGCGTGAAAGGGTCATTTGTTTCCTGCAAAAGGACGTGCTGTATCTTTTGTGAGTAATTTTCATGCTGAAGGGGCACTGAACATAATCCTGTCCTGTCTGTTATTACCACCACTCTGTGGTTGTGGAGGTTTTCTCCTCCTTTGACCAGATCCTTTTAATTTCTTCTGTTGAGGATAGTCGTCAGGCAATACTGGCTACCAGCCCAGGCAAACAGGGGCTCATTACTAGTTATTACCCCTGGGTCCACCGCTGAGATTTGGCACGGGTGGCCAGTTAGGGAGGAAGAGATTAAAAAAGAGTTCTTTAGTGTTTGAAAGATATATAGCACGTGTGGAAGGAAAACGGTGACTTCTGGGCTTGCAGTACTCTCCCTGCTTGTTCTGTATTTGTTTCTGCTTTGGAATTAAGTATTTGCTAGGCTTCTGAAAACGAGAGCAATGAGTTTGCATTAGACAGGTCTTCTGCAGGTGGTAAACCTGCAAGACACCAAAAAAATGCTAATTGTTTTTCCCCAGTCCAAATAAAATACATTTTTTCCCAATGCTGCTGTGAGACAGAGTCCCTGGTTAAACAACTAACATTAAGCCAAGGGCAATAAAACTGCAGAAAGGTGTGTAGCCCCAAGACCACAGCAGCATCTGGCTCCTTGTGCAACTGTGGTGAGGAAACAGTTTGACTTAATGCAACTGGAGAGAAAAGGTAAATTTCACTGACAAATGGGTGCCCAAAAATCTGCAGGACAGGTGTGAGGATAGATAGGGGTGCTGATGCTTCGTGGAAGGGGGATCTCATCCAGATGTAGCCACGGCTGCTCTCTACTGGCATGTTGTACATCCAGTCCATAGTGTTCAATGTTGTCTTGAAGAACGTCAAGTTTTCAGCCTGCCTGAATTTCCTCTTCTCATGGACATCACCATGGCTGCTATTCCCCACGGACATTGCATTTAAGCCAGCACCAATAAATCTTCAAAATATTCTACTTTGAGACAAGCCCACTGTGGAAGAAGAAAGGGGGAAAGGGAAAATTTGGTAGCAGCCCGCTGAGATGGGTTGGAGGTTAGTGAAGAAATGTCACCTTAAGATCAAGTTTGGGATGGGAGATCTTTTGCAAAGGGCTTCCCAGTGGTCCCATACAACCCATAACAAGAGGAGTAGGTTTGTAGGGAGGGAGTGGTGTGGTGAAGCATCCTGTGGCTCACACATCATTTGTGTTGCCACTTGCCAGAGATGCAGGTCATTACTCACCAAAAGAGAAGGATTTCCACCTCTGTGGCACCCAGCATCACCTAACCTCAGCCAGAACCATGTAGTAAGATGGGTAGGATCCTACCTGCCCGCATCGTCATCACCTGTTGACTCTATCCATCCATCCATCCATCCATCCATCCGTCCATCCATCCGTCCCCCTGCATGGTGGCTCAACACTTCCAAGCAGGAGTGTACTAGCTCCTCAAGTTGCTTTGAGCCCACTTAAATCACTGGACCTGGCTTAATGATGAAGAATAAACTGATCTTTTAACATCTCTTGACCTTAGCAGGAGAGTAGCGCTAAGAGTGGATATGGAGATCATAGATTCATAGAATCATAGAATGGCCAGGGTGGAAAAGGACCTTAAAGTCCGCCTAGTTCAAACCCCCCCCCTGCCGTGGGCAGGGTTGCCAAACACTAGAGCAGGCTGCCCAAAGCCTCATCCAGCCTGGCCTTGAACCCCTCCAGGGATGGGGCATCCACAGCTTCTCTGGGCAACCTGGGCCACTGCCTCACCACCCTCACAGTGAAAAATTTCTGCCTAATATCTAACTTAAATCTCCCCTCCCTTAGTTTAAAACCATTCCCCCTTGTCCTATCACTATCCATCCTCGTAAACAGTCGCTCCCCCTCCTGTTTATAGGCTCCCTTCAAGTACTGGAAGGCCGCAATGAGGTCTCCCCGGAGCCTTCTCTTCTCCAAGCTGAATAAGCCCCGTTCCCTCAACCTTTCCTCATAGGAGAGGTGCTCCAGCCCTCTGATCATCTTTGTGGCCCTCCTCTGGATGCGTCCCAAGAGCTCCACATCTTTCTTGTGCTGGGGAGATACAGAAAGAGAAAATGGTAGTAAGCTTTGTGAGCGTCAACTTGAATCTTGGTTCTTTTCCCAGTTACTTTTTTGGGCTGTCTCACCCTGTGTCTCTTGAAAGAGTCCCCACTACCACCCCAGCCAGGGCAAAACTGGAGGATCCCACCCGACTTCTCCATCAGCAGAACGACCCCTTGTTTTGGGCCTTTTCCCCCAATTTTTGCTAAACCTTGTAAAAACATATCTTCAGCTCCCCAAGGTGGGATGGAGAAGTGCTGGGGCAGGGACACTGGTTTCTTGGCTCATGGGATCCCGGTTGGCCACCGAGGCTGGCCCAGAGCCAAAGCACGGACCTGCCCCTTTCTCTTTTGGACTGAGTTGAATTGAATTGTCCTTTCTACCTCTCCTTTGGTGCACGTTTGCTTCCTGCCTCTCTGGGACAGGGCCAGGGCACGAAACGGAAGCGAGAAAAGTGGGGGATTTCCTCCACCTTCCTTCCGACCCTTTCTTTATTTACGTCTCTTTTGTATTGTTTCTACCTTTAGGGGATTTATTTCTTTTTAACCTCCCTTGTTGTCAAAACCCTTGTCAAACTTTTACAGTCCTATTTATGGGACAGACTCATCTTGTGGCTAACTGGGTGCCTGGTCTCTAGCTTGGTGCAACCATCACTTGAGAATTCAAACCAGGCAAGTTGATAATATAGCTAAAGAGGTGACCTCAGATGATGAAAACTCTTTCGTATACGAAAACCTGGGTTTCCTCTGCTAGGTCCCCATGCCTGTGTTTTGCTTCCTCACCTCTTCTTCTCCTGCAGACAGTGGTCAGTCTATAGGAAATATGACTTCTCTCCACAAATGTTCTTTCCCTGCAGATGTACTGGAGACATTTTCTCACAAGCCCAGGGTCTCCTAAAATAATTCACGCTGCTAGCTTCAGTTAAACTCACACCTTAATGATGTTTTCAGAAAAGGCAGCTGGTGGAGAAACAGGAATAGGAACCATGTTTCGGGACAGGGGTCTGCACATCTTTTCTCCTAGCTCTGCACCTCCCTTTTGAGACGCCTATGCAGAGCCCAGCAGTAGCTCCCCTGTCTCCTCCACACCCAACCTGTCCCCAGGCAGCTCCTATGGGACCCCAAATCTGTTGCAGGATCCCAAATCTCACTCCCCAGGTCCTGTCTCAAGCATACCTTCACCCTTCCCTGGGTTGTGATGTTCTGGGGTTAGATTTCCCCAGCGATACACATCTCAGAAACTCAACCTCTGAAGCACAACCGGTGCTAATAACCGGGCTCCGCAAGAGAAAATACTTTGCCCGTACACCAGCATGGAGGAACAAAGCAGATCTCTGGAGAGCTGCAGTAGGAAGCAGCTAAAAATTAAACCTTGGAAGGGGGACTCCTGTTTTGGAGTGTTGGAAATAATATATAAGTGCCTCATGGGGCAAAAAAATAGCTCTCTTCTGCAGTCATCAAGTGGAAGAAACACTCACCCCCTCCAAATCAGGCTGTTGTCTTGGCTGCAGACAGATCCACTGATGAAGTGGCTCAGTGCAGCCCATGGCTCCTGCAAGGTGGAAAATTGGTTGAACCTTTCCTGGGGTGAATTTGAACAAGTGCCCGGGGCTGGTGGTTACCGTGTGCAGTGGGGGAAAATTATCTCCGTAGCAATTGATGGAACCCCTGCAGAGATTACAAACAGAAAAAGGGACCCAAGTTTTTATATCCAGTCTAGCAGTGAATAGATTGTGTTTTAGCATTGCGGGATGTTGCTATCTTTTGTCTGGCAAGCTGTTCTTCAGCTGTATCCCTCACTGAGAAACAGCTTCATAAACTGAAAATGCAAAGTATTCTTCACAAACCAACTGCAGATCTTCTTATGTATGATAATGTGAGATAACTGAGCAATGGACGACCCTCTTTGCTTTGAGACCGAGGTTTTTTCCCACTTAGCTAATGTCAGCTCTCAGTGAAACACTTCATGGCTTTCCTCAAAAAACAAATAAACCATGATCAAAGTAGCATTTCTACATGATGTACAAATGCAGCGTAAACACCATGGAAAAACACACGACAATTTCATGGTTCAGGTGGTAGCGTTAGGGATTTTCCTTTGAAAGTGAATATGGACTTTAAACATTTTTATGTGACTTTCTCAGACTTTTCAGAACAGCAGAATAATCAGCTAAACAAGCACATGATTTTAGATTGGTGATATTTGCAATGGGCAGCTGAACTGAATAACCTTAAAATTAAAATACTGCAGCTCCAAGTAAATGCTTCTTGTACTTACAAACTCTGTCCAGTGGTGACCCATTCTTTCAGAGCAAGTAGAATAAATACTGTTTGTACACTTCACCCAACTGGGAATTTCAGTTTGTAGAAAGTTTCATAGAATCACAGAATGGTTTGGGTTGGAAGGGACCTTAAAGATCATCCAGTCCCACCCCCCTGCCATGGGCAGGGACACCTCCCACTAGCCCAGGTTGCCCAAAGCCTCATCCAGCCTGGCCTTGAACCCCTCCAAGGATGGGGCATCCACAGTTTCTCTGGGCACCCTGGGCCACTGCCTCACCACCCTCAATGGTTTGACTCTATGGATTTAACCGAGAGCACCTATTTTATGATGTTTTTAGAGTACTCATCTGAGTTTGGGAGGGTAAAAAACACCTAAGTTAGATCATGAGCAATTAAAGAAACAAAGCTTGAGCTTGCAAAAATAGTATAACTTTCAGAATGATCAGAAGTGTCACCTGATTTACCTGAGGCTCCTCACCACTTCAGGGATGTGAGAGACCCTCATAACGGGGTTGGACAAACAGCTCTTGGCATGTTCACTGGATGCTTCCTTAAAAGGACTGGACGTGCTTTATTTCGTGAATCATTTGCGGCACTTTGCACAGGAGCTGGTGCACCTCCCCTCGGAGGGAGACCTGCCTTCTGGGAACTAGCTGGTCCTGCCCTCCTGCTGACCCTCCAAACACCTTGAAGTCCTCAGGCTTCTTCCTCTTCTTCCTTCTTCTCCTCCCCCTCCTCCTCCGCTATGCTTTCTGGCATTTGGTATGAGTTTAGAGAACATGAGACAAGCCCTGAGTGAATGACTCATGGTTTCTGGTCAGCATTCATTTCGACAAATACCTGTTCTGGGTGGAAACCAAGGGCAGTTTCCTTAGTTTAAAGTTTGTCTTGGCATTCTCACTTTTCCCTAGGTGTCAGCTCTGAGGATGTTACAACGACAACTCCTGCAAGCCCAGAAGACAACAAGCAGATCATCACTACAGCCGCCAGCAAGATGCAAGGGACCACCTCTACAAGCAATCCAGGAAACCCAACACCCACCTCTACAATGTCACCTGCCACAGTCCAAGGGACCATCTCTACAAGCAATCCAGGAAACCCACCACCCACCCCTCAGACATCACCTGTGGCAGTTCAAGTGACCACCCCCACAAACAACCCAGGAAACCCACAATCCACCCCTCGGACACCACCTGCAGCAGTTCAAGTGACCACCCCCACAAACAACCCAGGAAACCCACCACCCGCTCCCACGACATTACCCAGCCTGCCTCAGCAGGTCAGCTCTTCAACCAGCTCCAGACCCTCAACAACCACCCCTGCTGCAGCCTCCAGTGCGACTCAGCAGAAGACCAGCCCTCCAGCCAGCTTGGGAAGCTCAGCAGCCACCACTGCTGCCAGACCCGTCCCCATTCATCCAAGCAGCCCTCCAGCCACCCCAGGAGGTTTAGGGACTGCTGTCGCATCCCCCCCCAGCGTGGTAGCTCAGGGAAGTCAGCCTTCGGACCAGCTGGCCAGCACCAAGGCTAGCATCCAAGTGTCAACAAGCAGCCTTCCCCCTGGGGTCAAGGGCTATGGTGTCTCTTCTCCCACATCTGTTGCCAAGCAGCCTCACTCTTCTCCCAGTTCTTCAGTCCAGGGACTGGCCTCTTCCACCAGACCTGGAAGCGTCAAGACTTCTGTTACCCCTTTTGATGGATCCGTCTCCCCCACCACTAGTAAAGCATCTTTACCACCCGGCAGCATCAACAAGGTCTCAGAGGCAGCCACCACCACACCAACTGTTGAAGCAGGTACCAGAAGATGAGAACCTTGATTTCTCAAGTTGGGAGGCTCTTTTGTGGTCTTTTCCTTTGGCTACTCTAAACACATCTTGTCAGTAAGGGGTGTCATCATCTTGTCTCATTTTAGGACTTTCCAGCAAAGTTGTCTCCATGACAACTGGGTGTTTAGGTCCCCGTTGTCATCAGTGGAGATCGAGTCAATGCAGTTAGTGAAACTCAAGACATGAATCAACTGTCAAAGCGTAGACATCAGCTTTTGGATGGACCAAACTGGGCCTGAAGCACCATCAGCTGCAATGACTCGGTCTTCAGTGACTGCAAAAGGGATCCAGCAGCGATGAGTTCAGAGGTAGAGACTGACATTGTAGAGTTGGTGAAGCAGATTGACAGCACCCCAAATGCTGACTGTAGAGGATCCCTAGTATGGCTGACAGCTTAGCGAAGGCTGGCTGGGCATGCATAGAAAATAAGCTTTAGATGACTAAGGAGATTTTGTGGCTAAACTCTGAGTCTACAACCTCTAAAGAGTCTAAGCAGTTAGGCAGGATATTCATCGCTGCTGCGGGGGGCTGGCTGCTGACTTCTGTCTAAGCAGCATTACGAGTGTCCACATGGTGTTTATGATCTTGCTGAACACTATTAAGATCTTTTCTCTAGACCTCTGGAGCTTTATAGAGCCATACTTGTTCATAGGTGTCCTGGTGAGGCACAGTCTAGGGTCCCCTTTGGCATTTTGTCTGGTAGCATTTACAGAGAAGCGATCACAGCATGGGACTGGGAGGTCTCCATGGAGCTTTCCAGACTTGGGTGGAATTGCAGGTTCTGCTCACATCTGGCTCTGAATAAAAGCTGTGATGACGCTTCATTATCTTCCTCTGGAGAAGGTTGTTCTTGACCTGATTTCCAGCTACCTACAGTACAGAAACCACTCAAAAAACCATCTCCTTCCCCCTCAGCCTTCCAGCTCCTCCTTGCTGCAAGCATCACTAAGTGAGCCAAGGTCTTAATGCAAGACCATCTTCACTGGCTTCATCCAAGTCACGTTTTGAGCATGTTAGCAGGCATTAGGAGGTGAAATGCATGTCTTCATGAAGGATGTTTCTTTCCCCTCCTGCTCCACAGGACTGTTCATCATTAAAGGATGATATATTAAATTATGTTAATTCAAATTTGACCTCAAGCATTGAGCATGAAGAGGTTTAAGAAAACCTTTATATTTAATAAATAGGTGAGAGAATGCAAGATAAACAGATGGCTCTGAAATTAATTCTCTCCTGGAGCCTTCAAAATGTGTCTGGGAGAGAAATATCTCATCTTTTCTGTGGAAGAGGCAGGAGTCCCAAAAGCAAACAAGCTGTGAACAGGATGTGGCATTTTAATTCTCTTTGTCACCATTTAAGGATCAGTTAGGAACCTTTCTCTTGTAGAAACCTCCATGGAAGACAACGCAGATAAAGTGAAATGAGGGCCATCCCATTTACCCAGCAATACTCCTATTTTTAAGTGATTCCCGAGCTACCAACACATCATACTCATTGGGTTCATCTCTCTAGAACAGTCTGATGGGTTTCAGCAGCAGAAAATAGGACAATAATATTTTTTTCATATCACAGTTAATTAAAAAAAAAAAGAAACACAAAACCACCCAAACAATGCGACAGTAAGCTTCAAGGCAGAACTAGAGCTGAAAACTTGTTTTCAGCTGCTCACGAACAGACCTGTGTCATGTGTATCCTCTATTCTGTATCAATGTCTGTCTGCTTGTTTTTTGCTGCATATTGGGGACCCAGACCAGAGGAGCCATGGCTCCAAACCTGTGTCAACCAAACCTGCAAGTGCGGACCAGCACCCTACCAGTACACACCCATCAGCCCCAGTCCCGGGGGACCAGACAGCGAGCAGCAGTCCTGGCCAGCATCACCTTAACACTTCTTTCCAAAATGAGGTAATGATGCCTATGGGAAGGTGGGCACTTCCTAGTGGTGTCTGTTAATATTTAGCTGGTATCCCACATACACGTGAAGCCTATGGTCCTTCTTGCTGTGTCAGAGAGATGCGCCTTAGGAAACATGAGGCAGCAAAATAGTTCTTGTCCTTTTTCCCATAGCTTTCCAGTGAAGAGACATGGAGGATGGAGGTGGGGGGAATTGCAGTTGGGGTGCTGAACAGAGAAGAACTGAAATTTGGGAAGAGAGAAGGAAGCAATATGAAGAGCAGAAGCTGCTTTTGGGTGGACTCGGACACGGGTCGAGGCAATCCCAAGCACAAATACAGGCTGGGCAGAGAATGCGTTGAGAACAGCTCTGAGGAGGAGGACTTGGGCGTGCTGGTTGATGAGAAGCTCAACATGAGCTGGTAATGTGTGCTTGCAGCCCAGAAACCACCTGTGTCCTGGGGGAATCACGAGCAGCGTGAGCAGAAGGTTGAGGGAGGGGATTCTTCCCCTCTGCTCTGTTCTCATGAGACCCCCTCTGCAGTGCTGAATCCAGCTCTGGGGTCCTCAGCACAGGACAGACATGGAGCTGCTGGAGTGGGTCCATGAAGATGGTCTGAGGGCTGGAGCACATCCTGTCCAAGGACAGGCTGAGAGAGTCGGGCTTATTCAGCCTGGAGAAGAGAAAGCTCCAGGGAGACCTTCCAGTGCTGAAAGGGGGCTACAGGAGAGATGGGGGGGCTCTTGATCAGGGGGTGGAGGGATAGGATGAAGGGGAATGGGTTTAAGCTGAAAGAGGGGAGATTTAGATGATACGTGAGGAAAAAATGTTTTCCTGTAGCCCAGAGAAGCTGTGGATGCCCCATCCCTGGAGGGGTTCCGGGCCAGGCTGGATGAGGCTTTGAGCAACCTGGGCTAGTGGGAGGTGTCCCTGCCCATGGCAGGGTGTTGGAACTCAGTGACCTTTAAAAGTCCCTTCCAACCCAAACCATTCTGTGATTCCATACAAGGGCAAAGACCACAATTTGGTACCAACCGTTCATGGATGATATTAGCAGAAATTGGTTTGGGAGTGTAGGGGGGTCTCAAAACACAAGCCAGGATAACTAAAGTGCTGGGAAGGAGGGAAAGGGATTCTGCTCCTAGATACTCATCTTTTGTAGGGCAGATGCATCATGGACCACTGGCATGGATCTTCCTACTGCCTGATCCAATTCCTGCTTTACCCTGTACTGCAAATCGTAAGCCTGGTTTGGGAGTGCGTTAGTAAACACCCCACAGACAGCGGTGTCAGTTGTCTGTGAAAGCCCATTCCACATGCAAAGGGTTGAGTGAAGAGCTCCCAGGCCTGTCTCATTTCTGTAAAATGGAGCAGAGCTTTGGTTGAGATATCGCCTGGCTTGGGGCAGTCTGTCATATCAGTGACCAACTGTCCTTCCAACCTATGTCAATGATTTGAGAGATGTTTTCTTCTGTCTTTCCAGGTCATCTGTAAAGACCAGGTGCAAAATAACTGGCCCACCATGTATCTGAAAGAAGCTAGAACCTGTGTAAGTACCACCCTTATGACCTCTCTGTAGGATTAGCAGCTGGAGATCAGCTCTGAGCATGTGAACTGACAGAGATGAGAGTAATTTCATCAAAATAGGATGCAACTACTTTCTGGGGTGTAAAATGATAAATGCAAACCCCCACTCAGCAGTATCACCTGGTGGGGGATATAGCAGGAGGAGAAGAGGTCCATGTGGTCTTCCTCAAGTAGTGGGACCAGCTGAGCCCACCCAGGTCTCAGAAAAAGAGCAATGGGAAATTTCAGAGGGTGACATTTTTCCTCTGTAAACACTAATGGGAAAGCTTTTTGCCTTTGCAGAGGGGCCAGAAGTTCATCCCAAAACCCAAGCAAAAAAACGTGGAGTTCCTCCACAGTTGTGTACTTGGGGAGATCTTGCAACCTCACAGCTGGGGTAGAGTGGCGTCCCACTACAGAGCAACTGGGAAGCACAGCAGCCTGGAGTTTGGGACCCACTGTTCTCCTTGATGTTATATCAGCTCTCACAGAACCCTAAAGTGAGAGCAAAAAAAACTACTTCATTTGTTTCAGACCCTCTACAAGACCAAGGAGTAGTTAAATGTAGTGCTAAGTTTGGGGAAAGGCAAACCCAACCCAAGACTCCACACCAAGACCCCTTCTTCTGGTGGGTGGGTGTTGTCTGCTGGCTTTTCTGAGGGATACCCACCTTCAAAAGGATTCTTGTGGAAACTAAGAGTTTCCTGTCATAGGGAAGATGCAATATATTGATAACTTTTAAATAGGCTGGAGTTTTAAGTTTATTAAAAAGAGGAAGAGACAACACCCCATGGCTGGTGAGGTCTTGACAGAGTGATTGTATCTATCTGAGCTGTGGGTGGGGTTCAGGGGTGGGTTTTGGTGTTATGACGCTCTGGTTTCTGGATCTCTGCTGTCCCGTTTGTAAAATGGACTGACTTGACTTCACTGTACGGTGGTGAGACACGAAGTGAAGGCACACTGTGTTTGTAAAACCCCCTGAGATACGTGCTGAGGACAGGCACAATCACTCCTGCTGACCAGAGGCTCTTGAAATTCCCTGTGGCTTCGTGGTGGCCCTGCCTGGCAACCCCAGAGAGGGCTTGGACCTCCTGATAGCACCCACCAGACTTCTGGAGGAGGGGAAACGCCTGTCTGTTGCCATCTCATGGCCACCACCTTCCTGCTTTGGCTACTCCTGGGTGTAAATGCCCCTTGCCTAGACATCTGCAGAAACAATGATGTCTTTAGCCACTCTTCCCTTAACACTGAGGATGACTCCAGGGAGGGACCATATTACCATGATGCTCGTGGTCCAGATGCCACAGCAGGACAGCCCCTCCTGAGAGCATCCCCTGCCCCACTTTGTGCAACGTCTGAACCTCCAGCTGCATCCATGCTGGGAAAGCTTCTCATCAAATTTTATATTTAATATATAAAAATATTTCATCGGATTGACGAAATCTAAGTTTGGACCCTAAAGCACCCAGGTGACTTACGGCGTTTAATGCTTCCCTCCTCCTTCTGGGTGCAGCCAGGCTCTGTATGGAGCCGCTATCCTCCCCTGTGGCTTCACTGGAGCTGTGCCGGGAGGTTATTTATAAACTGGGATGATAAGGCTGGGAGGTGCCGGTACGCAGCGATGCACCAGCGAGCGAAGGGGTGGGCAGACATCACGGCCTGGCATCATCCATCGCTTCTCTCTACCGGCTCCGCTGGGCAATGGTGTGCTGGAGCTGGCAAGCCGGCGAGTCTTCCGCCCCATTTCCCTTCGATTCCTCCGGGTATAGTAACGAGCTGAAGCATTGTTAGTGCAAAATGCCAATTACACCTCAAAACAGCTGCAGAAAGACTGCAAGGGTGCATCCTCCCATAGCATCTCTCTCCTCGGCTGCCAAAACACCTCCCACCCGCTCGCCATTAACTTTCCACTCGGCGTATTCCTGAAAATTGCAACAAACTTTATGCCTCACAAGCAGAGCAGATAACGGAGAAATGGCACTATCTGGTTTCCCTGCTTTGTAGGGCCCGGTAAACAAGTCTTCAGCCAAATCTTGACAGCAAAGTGAAAAAATCCTTTGCATTTCACAACCCGTGGGAAAACAGGAAAGTGCGTGTTAGAAGGAGAAGTGTTCCAGAAATGGCTCCAATCCTGGTCCGCGAGAATGAGCCAGAGTCAGGGCAGCATTGTACTGAAAGCTCAGCTCCAGGGAGAAGCTGGGGAAGCACCAAGGGCAATACAGGCAGCCAGTGGTGGGGGATATGTCCAGATGACACGTGGCAAGGGGGAGGGCAATGTGGACCACCCCCACCATGCATAGGTGGGCTAACGGGGTAGCGCTGGTGGTGCAGGGACTCCAGCAAAACGGTTGGGACTGAACCTGGGAACTGCAGGTATTGCACCCTACTGCGCCTCAGTTTCTCCAGCCACAGTAAATTTAAAAATAAATTTTAAAATACCCTCAATCTGTAAGTCTTAAAAAAAAAAAAGCTAAATAAATGGTTGGTACCACCTTATGGACCAAAGATATTTTAGGGGCTGGTTGGTTCCCACCATCCTTCCTCTTCAGGTGATGCTTTTATCAGCACTGAAGTTTGGTCCATGTTCCCCCATCCTCCCTCTCATCCCTTCTCCTTCCTTTGATTCCAGCAGGATCTTAATTAGTTTCCTAATAAGGCTCATTAGCTCAGTGCCTTGCATTACCCAAGATGACTTTCCCAAGGTCTGTCTCACGTGTATCTTCAGTTGGGTTTTCTTTGGCTCCTTGGGGTGCTCCAGCCTTGGGAGGGATGGGTGGATGGATGGGTGGATGGATAGATGGATGGATGGATGCTCTGTTCCGCATCCCAACCCCAAAATGCCTTAGAGGAAGCAAGAAATGACCACATCAGAGCTGGCTGGTGTGCCTTAAGCTCTGGTTAAGCCACACAGCCTTGCAGCCACCTCCCAAGGGTCCAGGGTGGCTCCTCCATCATGTTCCCAGCCCACGTGGATGTGCTCAGTGACCTGAGTCAGAGGATGGTGGAGAGGACCAGAGCCTGCTCTGGTCAGGGGATGCAAAAGCAACAGTGGGACCACTGGGACCTGCATCCAGGTGCCCAAAAGAATTTGCTGTGTGACACCCACTGGGCTGGGGACAGACAGGACCTGAGCAGGGTCATGGTCCCCTTCACCCCATCCAGCTGGCGGGGGCAGCTTGTTGACTCAAGTGCTGTTACCTCATTTGGGGATGTTAGTTTTAGGTCCCTGCCAGTGTGGGAACCGGATTCGAGCTGCTCAGCAGCTCCTGTCAACTCCAGCCAAGGAATGCAAGTGGCTCCGGAGATGGGAGAGAAGAGCTGCTGGGGCCACGGCACCGTCACCGGGACATCCCTGCCAGCTGCAGGGGGTCTCACCATGCCCCTCACCCACCCTGGAAAGGGGAAATCCCTCCGGTTCAGCCTCAAAAGGGGTTTAGGCACCGGTCACCATCCAGCAACAACGCGGTTTGGTGCTCAGCTAGGTTTTAGCCTAGCATCTGATTTCCTTTCCCACCCAAAAAAAGAAACAAATTTTAAAGGTGTTTTTTTATTTCCCCACAGGGTGGTAGAATTGGATTATTAAGGGCTGGGGGAAGGCAAAGCTGCAGAAAAACATGTGGAGAGAGGATGCAAGGAGGCAGCAGAGAAGCTTCTCATGCCTCTGCAGAGCAAAACATGCTGCACAGGCAGGGAGTGATAAACTGCAGGACATTGAAAGCGTAGGAGCACAACCCAGCGTCCAAAGATGATATAAACACCATTCGGACCAACCTGTAACCCTCTCCTCCCTGGCCAGCTGGGGATGAGCGGTCTGAGCAATGCTGCCCCAGTCCAGGTTTCCCATCCTGCTCTGTTCCCAGGGATGCAGCCAGGATGCTGCAGACTCAACAGAGGATGTTACAGAGGGAGGGGAAGGTTTGGGTTGTTGGAGCAGGGAAGAGTAAAGCCTTTCCCAGCCAGGGCACGCACTGCCTAGCATCTCATTTCAGTGTGCATGGAGGACTTCTGCACATAGGATCTGTGCAGGCAAGACCTTGTGCATGTAACAAATGTGCATGAGGGATTTGTGAAAGCATGCACGCACTGTATATACAGCATCTCTACCTCTAGGACCTGTGCAGGTATGTGCACACAGAAGCTATGCAGACAAGGTCTGTGCACAAAGTATCTCTGCAGGCAAGACCTGTGCATGCAGGATCTGTGCGTGCAGCATCTCTTCTGCAGAAGCCGTGCATGCAGGAGGGAGATCATCTCTACCTTAGTGAGCTCCCAGCTGCTACAAAGCGTCAAGCTGATGCAAAAAGCCTCAGGAGCATCTCAGAAGGGACATGGGCTCCATCCACCCCTCCAGCTCCATCCAGGCTGACCCCTCCGGGGATGCTCCAGTTTATCCAAAAGCAAAACGCTTTCTCTTGCTTCTGCAGATCTGTGGGGAAGCTCTAGGGAGGACAGGGACCCATGCTGGTGGGGACAAAGGGTAGAAATATGGGTGGTAGGAGAGCCCCAGATGCCTGGGGGGAGCAAGGGGGGGGCGCTGCCCAGCCCTGTCCTGCTCTTGTTGCGGCCCCTCAGCCTCCCCTGGCCCCCCCCTCCACCCCATTTCCCTTGGGGACCTGCTATTCCCGTAACACCAAAAGCTGCGGCGCTCAGATAAGGCCAGCGCGGGGCCCCGGTGAGGAACGGCAGCCAAGAGCTCGGCTTCTCATAAAGAAACTGCTTTTAAACTTTTCCTGTTCCCTGGGAGGGCCGGCAGCGGGCGGGCAGTGCAAAGGGATGGGGGAGGATGAGGAGGGACACAGCATCCCTGGTGATGCTCCTGGGCAGTCCCTGGGTGGGAGAACAGCACTGAGCCCCTGTTGTCACCGCAGGCAGAGTGGAGGACCGCCAGCATCAATGTCTCCTTCTTCGAGAGCTTCTGCTCAACGGGCCA
>NW_010133334.1:68256-68556 GCF_000699245.1 Pterocles gutturalis | reverse complement strand
CCAGCACTGGGCCGTGCAGGCGGTTGTGCACCGTGAGTATGATCCCACCATCCTGCCCGGAGGGGACGGGAGGGGACTGGCACTGGGGACCCAGGCAGGTGGATGCAGCCCGAGGCTTGGCAGAGCCCCCAGGTCTGCTAGAGCTTGGCTGAGGGGCTCCTTTCCTTGGGCTGAACCATCTCAATGGCTCGGGAGAGGGACAATGACCCCAGAAGGGAGTTTTGCTCCCCAATGTTGGAGTGAGTCCAGAGGAGGCCACGAAGATGGTCTGAGGGCTGGAGCACCCCCCTGTCAGGACAG
>NW_010133334.1:65611-67868 GCF_000699245.1 Pterocles gutturalis | reverse complement strand
GGGGCTGGGAGGTGGGGTCTAGCCTCCAGAACCCAACCGTGGGGCAGGGCAGCCAGGCCCTGGGGACTTACCCTTCACCACTCTGGCATGGCCTTGAGCAGCCAGTTACAGCCCCTCCCTGGACCCATGGATCCCCCACCAAAGCAGGGACCCACCCTCCAGGGTGTTCACAGCCTGGGACTGGGGTCTCCAGAGCTGTCCTCCTGCCAGAAGAAGAGAGGTCCCAGCTCCCTGTCTGGCTCTGGAGACATCTGCAAGGGTTGGCTCCATGCCCACATGTCTCCATCAACCTCCTCCTGAAAGGGGGTCACCCCATGGACAACCTGCCCCCCCCCCAGCTTTACTCATTGCAGCCTCTCTCTTCCCTCCCAGTCCCCTTGGACCCTGAAAAAGTCCTGGAGGAGCTGAAGGAGAAGGACAAGTTAGAGGAGGTAAGCATGTCCCTGGGCACAGCAGGAGCTGAAGAAGGACAAGTTAGAGGAGGTAAGCGGGTCCCTGGGCACAGCACAGCTTCTGATGTCCCCCAAGGTGGGTGGCACAGGACACCCTCCTCGGGACCTGACCCATCCCTTCTGTGGCAGCTTGGCATCGCCAACATCACCTCTGACAAAACGGACCGGGAGATGATAATCAACGACGAGTTCAGCACACCCCTCATCATCACCATTGTCACCCTGGCCGGCTCCCTGCTCCTCATCGCGGCCATCTACGGCTGCTGCCACCAGCGCTTCTCCCAAAAGAAGGACCAGGTAAGGTGGGAGGGGGGTGGGACAGGTACCCTGGGACCTTCTTGTCCCAGAGGCATCTTCAGGAGATGAAGAGCATCAACGTTGCCGTCTCTTCTGGTAGAGACATCATGGCTTGCCCAGTGGGTATCATCCTTGGGTGATGCTCAAGGGGTGCCCAAGTGGGGTGGATTCTCTGGAGGGGCAGGAGCTTCCCTTTGGGGGTGTTGGGGTGGGAGGCAGCCAGGATGAAAACCAGAGAAGCGAGGGGCTGATGGAGGGGGGGGTATGGTAGCATCCATCCCTGCTGCCACCCAGCTGAGCAGCTTCCTTGAGTCATAATTTTGACAAGAAAAGCTTTCTCAGCCCAACAACCTCCTCCAAACCCATCCATCCCTCCCCACCCAAAAAAGATTCTCAAAAATATCTTTATGAGCAGGGGAGCTGGGCTGGGTGCCCAGCATCACCCCGATACCTTCCCAGGGGTGCCAGAAGCTTGTGGGAAGCCCACGGCTGTTTGCAGGGAGGTAGGAGAACAGCCTCAGGAGGGCATTGACGCCGTACGCTGCCTTTGGGAGAGCTGGGCCAGGGCCAAATCTCAGAGCAGCAGCAGCAAGATTTAAGGAAGAACAGACATGGAAAAAAAAATATTGTTTTTATCTCAAGAAGCAATTCTGGGTGATTTTAGTATCCTCTTGCTGAGGATTTAGCTCTGGAGGAGAGACAGCAACAGAAAGAGGAGGGGAAAAAAAAAGAGGCTAAATGATGCAAATTGGGTAAACTGCCCTCCCGATGGAGAAGCAAACCCCTGGGTCCTACTTCCAGTTGTTTCCCCCCGAAACCAACTCATCCCTCCCAGAGGGTCCCAACCTCTGCCCTACGTGCCAGGCAAGGGATAAGACAGCCTTTGCTTAAATGTCTGCAATCTAACGAAGACAAACACAGGAGGCAGGGAAGAGCAAAGCAAGGCCAGCATCAGGCTTGTTTTTGCAAGGTTTGATTTTTCCAGAGGGAATAAGGGGAGGAACACAAGACCTCGATACATATTTGACCTCTGCTGTGGTCCCCTTGTAGCTCACCAGGATTTGTAGACCCAAGGACGAAGTCTCCCTGGTCACGGTGAAAAACACAGGGGATAGGGAGCAGCATGAAACTCTTGCCCCATAGTTTTCTGAAAACAGATAGAAACTGGGTATTTTTAGCAATGGGAATGCATGTCCCTCCAGTAACATGGGGCAGAGGAACAGGTACCAGCCCCAGAGGGATGCTCAGGAGGTAAATACCCGCCAGCCACAGGGGAAGGGAGTGAAACCGAAGCAAGGGATGCCAGTTCCTCCAAACAGCTCTTCCCATGCTCCGAGCAAAAGATCTTTTTCTAAGGAGTTTCTATAGGTTTTTTAAAAAAAAAAATAAAACACATTTCTCCTTTCTGGATTTCTTTTGGGGTGGTTTCTTTTGTTTTCATCCTTCTTCTTTTCCAAAAATGATTTGAAAGTTGTCTTTTTTTTTTTATTTTTCTCCAACCTCTCCAT
>NW_010133334.1:11039-65580 GCF_000699245.1 Pterocles gutturalis | reverse complement strand
CCCCCCCCCCCCCCCCCCTTTTTTTTTTTTTAAACCTTGCTGTTGTTTTACCTTGGAAATAACCAGCACATCCACCCTGATCTCCCCGGGTTTGATGATGGACATGTGGCCCTGATCTTTAATGTGAGTTCCAACAACACAGGGATCGGAGGGGCGGGCGCAGCATCCGTAACACCCCCAGCTCTCACCCCTCCTAGTGCTTGGTAGGATTCAGTAGCTTTTAACAGGACTAAAGCCTCCTAAAGCCCAGCTTTAAAGACCCCTTCCCCTTGCTGCACAGCTCGGGGGGGTGGGGATGCCTTGCCATGAAGCGCTGCCTGAGCATCCATCCATCCAGCCAAGCATTGTACCAGCAACTCCATGGAGTAAAACAGCCCCTGCGAGAGCCCAAGTGCCTCCTCTGCTTCCGAGCATCCCACCATCCCTGCCCACATCCCCCCTGCCACGTGTGACCGAGGGGACCCCCCAGCAGTGCCTTTGCAGCCCCGCCCTGCTAGCACCAAGCCCCGCGGTTTTGCTTCTCCATCCCTTTCCTTCTCCATGGATTCCCTCCCACGCCTGTCTCCTGACATTTATTTGGAGCACTGTAATAAATCCAGCTTGAAATCCAAGAGGATTTTAACATCCTCTCGGGAGCTCTGCACTCCCCAATAAAGGGTTGACCACAGACTGAATCCCTCCGGGGTAGGATGGGGATGAAGGAACCGCCATGGGGAACACAAAATGGGGATGGGCTGGGGGACTGCCGGGGGTGAAGGGCTGGGTCAGAGCCTGGAGTACCACACACCCAGGCATCGGGGTGATGTGGAGCCCGATCCATCCATGAATCAGCCAAAACCACACACGACCAAAGGGAAAGGAGAAGGAGGGTCTGTTCTTTCCCTGCCTGGTTTCCATGGAAAGCTCCAGAATAGGGCTCCAGGAGGATGCTTATGGAGCATCAGCAGCATCCTGGGTCAATGGGGAAGAATAACGATAAAGCAGCTAAAAAGGGACAAGGGAGTAGAAAGGGGAGGGAAGAACTGAGTCAAGTCGGGAAGCAAGAGTGAGGATGCAGGGTCAGGGTAGGGTAATGATGCTCAGCCTCTTCCCAAGGTCCTAGAGGGGACAGAGCCACAGGTCCACAGCTAGGCTGAAGCAGGCAGCAGCTCGTAGAGGTTTTCCACGTGTCTCTAGCTGCTCTTTCCTCCTTACCACCATCAGCAGAGTCTCTCTCTTGCCAGCTCTATGCTATCCCATTGCTGTGCCAGCACTGACTGCAGCTCCCAGCCTCAATCTCACCGTGAAAGTCTCTATATGTAGTTATTCTATACATCTATATGAGGCATTGGCCACAGCTGGCTGGGGGTGACAGCCCCAAGGTGGCATGCACAGCATGGCCAAGCTGTTTTTTACCTGGGGGGGGTTTTGATTTTTCTTTCCTGGCAGCAGCGCCTGACCGAGGAGCTGCAGACGATGGAGAACGGTTACCACGATAACCCCACGCTGGAGGTGATGGAGACCTCCTCCGAAATGCAGGAGAAGAAGGTGAACCTCAATGGGGAGCTGGGGGACAGCTGGATCGTTCCTCTCGACACCCTGATGAAGGAGGACCTGGAGGAAGAGGAGGACACACATTTATAGAATACAGAACTTGAGCAAGCAAAAATACAACCACCACCACCCCCCCAAAAAAACCCCATAATTCCTAGATACACACGCACACAACTCCAAAATTCCCAACAAACCCCAAAAAATCCCTTAATGAACTGATCATGGCCACCACATGGAGTGCAGGATGGAAGAAGGAGGGACATGAGAAGACACCTCTAAGACATGTCATCGACACAAGCCACCGTGGTGGCCACATCTGGACGAGCATCCTCCATCACCCACAGGTGCTCAGCAGGACCTACCATGCCAGACCTGACTGTCCACGGGCAAACAGGGTGGTTTTGGTCCCAAAGAACTGCTGGTGTCTCCTCCAAGCATGTCCCCTCCAATCCCGCATCCGACTGCAGCCTCCAGCTATTGAGCAACTCAAAAAAATTAAAAAAAAAAATAGGATGGGAGAGGGAGCACAACATCCAACAGCAAACCAGCACCTGGCAATTAGAGCTAGAAAAAAAATCTTCTGGCCCACGCTGTTTAGTCATCGCTCTGCCCTCCCCGACACCCAGGTATCGAGCGGAAAAAGCTGGAACAGCCTGTTCCTTTTTAATCCAGTTTCCATCCTCTCTCCAGAAACCGCCGGCTAAAAACGCACAAGAGCCTCACGTGGTGCCACAGGCAAATAAACGCATCCAGACCCGGCTGGATGGGAGGGATGCGGCCGTGCCAAGGGACGCCCAGACCCGTGCCATCGCCAGCTGCCCCACAAAGGGCTACAGGACAGATCCTGCACCTGGTTGGAGACCAGGAGAGGTGCAGCAGCTTTTTGTATTGATACAAAGTGGGAAGGAAAGGAGAAAAAAAAAAAAAAAAGTAATTCCTTGAGTTTATCCCTCCCAGGAAGGGTGGAATGGGACTAAGAGAGATGCCTGGTTGCTCGCCCAGGCACAAGGTTGGGGGTTTCATGGTGCAGGAGCCCAGCTCTGCCCCTGCATTTCCCTGCAGAGGTGTTGATTGCCTTCCAGCAGCATCTCACAGCCCACATCCATCCTCCCTCGAGAACCGTGGGTTACGTGCACTGTGATGGTTTGTGATTTTTGTGGTCGTGTTTTCTAAGCAGCAGAAGAGCTAAAAGAGCAACAGAAGCACGAGCCAGGTAGCTGGGTGATATTCAGGGTTTTCCATCAGTACAGCCCTTGTAGGTGTTTCCTACCCACGAGGTTTATAAGCTCAGTCCACATCCTTCTAGCTTTTCTGCAAAAGCTGGTAAAAAAACAGAGACCTGCAAAGAAACTCCCAGCAAAGTTGGGACCAAGCTTCGCCTTGCAGCCCTCGACATCTTGTCCAGGTCTCCCTTTGCCATAAGTCTTCAGAGAAGGGAAGAAAAACAACGTGCAGGAGGAGAAAGTGGCTGGACTGAGGCCATTTCTGGTTTTCTACTCCCCATCACAGCTTCTCAATGGCTCTAAAAGGATGGGGAGAGTTTCACACCAGGGACTTTCGGTCTGGCTTTAGGGAGCAGATCAGCCCCGGCAGGGATCAGAGCCAGGCTCCATCCCCAGCACACAGGGAAGGGGACCAGAAGGTCACAGGATCACAGAATGGTTTGGGTTGGAAGGGACCTTAAAGATCATCCAGTTCCACCTCCTGCCATGGCCAGGGACACCTCCCACTAGCCCAGGTTGCCCAAAGCCTCATCCAGCCTGGCCTTGAACCCCTCCAGGGATGGGGCATCCACAGCTTCCCTGGGCAACCTGGGCCACTGCCTCACCCCCCGCACACGGAAAATGAGGCTGAGTTGGTCCTTGGGAGTCCTCACGAGAGTCAAGGTGGTTTGCTTGGCCCCAGGACAGAAGCTGGCAGAAGATCCGTCTTCTCCAAGGGACCAGCTCTTCTCCCTTCTCTCCTGAAGAAGGGCAGAGTTGGAAGCATTCAAATCTATATATTTTTGTATGTAAATATTCCTGCTATCCATTAGCGATGTATTCAGCACACTTCGCTTACCTGTGCACTGCACTATGGGGAAGGAATTTTGGAAGGGGGGTGGGATTTAAAAAAAAAAAAAAAAAAAAAGAGGAAAGAAAAATCTAAAGGCCAGTCTGGTATGGGATCAAAATTCAACACCAAGCAGGAAAATGCCTCCCACCCTGATAACCCCACACTGCAGCTTTGTCCCCACTCTGGCAGGATTGAGTTGAGCTCTTGAACGTTGCAGCAAGGCTCAAAGAACCCGTCTCGGCATTTGCAATCGCTTTCATGAGAGCATTTCCTTCTCAGTTGCCCCAAGAGACGAGCAGCAGGTTGGTGACCTTGCATTTCTGTCCCTCGTAGAAAATAAACGCGGTGAAAACACGGGGCAGCAGGGAGGCTTTGGCCGCTGGGGCTGGCGTTGCTGTCACGATGCCCCTGGCAGAGCATCTCCAGGCAGGTGGGTTTTTGGCATGTGCCTCAAGATCCCTTTTCCCAGCGAAGAGATGCCAAAGTGCTTTAATGAATCAGGTCCAAAGACTTTCCAAGAGAATCCTACAAAGGCTTAAGATCAAGCAACCTTAAAAATCTTTCCGAGCAGAGACCAGTGAAAATGTTAACTGCTCAGTAAGTGCTTATAGTGATTTATATTTGAATAGGAATTGTACATTTATTTATTTTTCCAGACACCATATTTTTAAACCACTAATATTTTATAGTAGATTTTCCTTCCCCTATTTAAAGAACTATTTCCGCAGAGAAAACAGTACGTGGTTTTTTTTATGTTGAGAACATTCTTTTTGCATTTAAAAAAAAAAATCAGGTAGGAAATGCAGTAATGAGCATCTTTGGCCTTAATCCTTCCCTTCGTAGACTGTAGCCATAATTGTTAGACCAAAAATAATAATAATAATAAAAAAAACCCCTACCCAGGCATTTCCTCCCTGCCCCGCGTTCCTCTTCTCTCCCCTAAAACAGCTTTAACATCCGACATGTACAAAGAGATTCTCGCTCTTTACCTTCTGGTGAGAGTTTTACAAGCAGCTCAGATGTCCTTGCAAGAGACTTTTTTTCTATTTTCAGATTCACAAGGAATGTGTAAATATTTTAGGGCCGTTTATCTCCCGCTCACAGTGCCATGACCCAACCGACGAGGTTCATACTGGGACTGTTGCCTACAGAAGACATCATCCCAAAGGGACTGCAGAAGGAGAACTTATTTCCCAAAGCAGCTACTACCCGTTGGACCTTGCACATATAGTAGAGCTCTTACGTACTGTATAGCAGCATCTCTCACGGGGACAGGAGTCTGATTTACACTGGAATTTACTGAGGAACTGGATTGTAGAGATTATTCTTGCATTTTGCTACAAATATATTTTGAAAGCATCATGTATTTCTGTCAATAAAACATTCTTATGTAAAAGACTCGCTTCTTGGCTGAGTGAAGAAGGGTGGAGGGAGCAGAGCTTGAGAGCCACAACTATCCGCTATGTCGATGTTACAACTGGTTTGAGCTTGTTTGGAAACTCAGCACAAGCTCTGCATGGTCCTGCGAGCAAGAACATGTGAAAACAGCGGACAAGCAGAAGCAAAACCCACCCAGACCTTCAGAAGTAACCAGCCATGGAGGAGGTTGTATTTTTCCCCATGCAGGATAGTGGTGAAAAACTTCCCTTAATTAAAAACAAAAAACCTCCACAACCTTCCCTTAGCTTAAAAAACAAAAACAAAAAACAACAACAACAAAAAAACCACCAGCCCAAAAAACAAAACCAGAAAGCTCAGAGGGGTGGGATGCTCAGCTGAAGCGGGTGAGGGCAGCCCCACCACAGCCAGAGCTCCAGTTTGGATTATTAGTGTCTTTAGGCTCATGTTGGAGGGAAGGGAGGGGGAACTTGCCCTTATTTCTGCATTTCATCTGAACTCAGCACTGCACTTAGCTCAGGAGGAGGGAATTGAACCTCGTGTCCCTAAATCAAAACACCCAAAGGAGAGAGGGCCATCACGTCAGGGGCGACGGCAGGGTCAGCATCTCCGTTTGCCTTCAAGTACCCAAAATAAAATATTTTGTTCCAGGTTAAGTTTTCACTTATGTAAAGGAAGGAAAAAAAAAAAAAAGGTTTGATTCAAATATTAAAAGTGTTTTGCATCAGCCTATGTTTTAACTCTGTGTTCCTCCCCAGTAAAAGTTCTTACACAGCGGATTTACGGGATCCTGACCCAGCCCATCGCTGATTCCAGGGAACAGGATATTTTCTCAGCTGTTCTGCAGGGCAGGCTCCTCCAGCACGAACAGAGCCTGCCGCCCAGGCGTAACACACCGCCGGTTTCACAATTTCTGAATCCCTACAAGACACTCAGCCATTTTTTTTTCCATTCTCAGAAGCGATGTTAGAACAAACAGATCTTAAACAAACACCCTTGCTAGCATATACATTTTTATTAAGAAAAAAAATGAACAAAATACATTCTCTCCTTATGTACATTACATACAACATAACTACATTTGTAGATAATTCCTCATATCACTCATTCATTTATGTACAGCATGGGACTTACAGTTTAAATTCCGCAATTATCAAAGATGATTTATGCCAAGGAAGAAAATGAACACCCCAGGCTGAACAAAAACTCATCCATTTAGCTGTAAAAGAAAAGGGCAGGATGGGGAATCTCCAGAGTCCAGGAACGATGCCTGTAACCACCATGGGCTCAACACAGGACTAGTCAATATTTGACTTAGTAAAACACGTGCAGTTTACAGCGTTCATCACCCCACAGGTGCTCCTTTCCAGCCCAGGGCTGTCTGTACCTCTTGCTTCAGCTCTCCTGCGGTCAGGTGCCTGAGACAAGAACTGCAGGACAGACAGACACCAAAGGGAATTCAGACGGACACCAGAATCTGCAGGATTGCTGGAGAGAAGCAGATGCTTCAAGTCGGATGCGAAAACAGGAAAAAAAGGGTCAAATTCCAGACAGGGAGCAGACACTCACAACTCCAAGCACTGCATAGGGAATAACCAGCTTTTGGGGACCACACAAGGGTGCAGAGGACGAGATAACGAACATCAAAGGTCCAGACGAACAAACCACCACACTGCACAGCGCTACCCTAAGAGTAGAGGCAACAGCTCAAAGAAACAGCTTGAAAAAGCATCCCTGACCAGGTGACGGTGGCCAGCCAGCCAGCCCAGCAGTGTTTAACCCCATGCTGCCAACGCATCTGGAAGAGAGAGGTTGTTTCAGCAAAGTACAATGCTCAATAGGAAAAATGTTTATCAAAGACTTCTAAAAATGAGGCACGTTGCATCTCTGCGTCTAAACGTACAAGATGCACATGACCACAAGAATGGGAACGTTGTCTCCTGTTAACTGAGAATGAGCCGACAGGCTTTAATTTTCTGCCAAAAGCAAAGAGATCTGCAAGGTTCAGGGCCCTCCAAGCCTCAAGACTCCCATAAACACATTTGTTTGTATAATTAAACTCTTTTCTCTGCCTTACGGTCTCTCCAGCATCCCCTCAATTTCCTGCCGTGGAGGAGGGTATGCAGAAAATACAGCTCTAGTAAATACTAACAGCTACTAATAACTAGGGGTTTGTTTTCCTTTCCACTACCCAGCACAGCAGCTTCTGAAGTGAGAAGGGTTTTGCACATCAAAACATCAACACTAGGGAGGGAGGAGGAAGGATAGGGATGACGAGGAAGATGAAGGAAATATTCAGCCTCCGCTGATAGCTTTCATTCCCAATTACCACAGCAGACGAGAGGAGAAAACAAGTCAGCAGCACAACAGTTATCTCCTCCGTGGTTAGATAAAAGTCTTCTCCCGTATAGGAGTTCTCCGGGCTGCTTGGGGAAGGAAATCGGGCTGTCACCTTTGGAACAGCGAGCATTACTGCAGGGCAAGCAGCGGTGGAAGGATCAGTCCCTGTTCAGGCTGGATTATTAGCAGTGAAGTTATTGACTTGTAAATAAGAAAGCCCAGGATGATAAGAGCTATTTTCCCCTTTTAAGAGCTGAGGTTTTTAGCCAAACCTCAAAAGAAAAAAAAAATAAATCACTTTTCAGCCTCAAAGTGTATTTTTCAATGAGCAGACCATGTTCACACGCTGCAGCACTCTTCTCTTTAGTGAAACACAAAGTAATTGATTGAACCCCTTGGGCAGCTAGTTACAAAGGCAGGATATTTAAAGTGTATTTTCTCATCATTGGGGAGAAAAAACCTGACCATTGGTATTTGGGATGTGGAGAAGGCTGTACCCACTGGAGCCACTGTTGTGGTCGAGCCTTCCCACCATCACATTAATTAAAACGCAGCTAATCTCCCTTAATCTCACTGGCAGCTTTCATCAGGAAGCTCAGAACATTTTTAGGTTTTAACAGTCTCTTAAAAGTGCCAGACCTGGTGCGATGCCTGATCGTGCTGCACAACCTCCAGTATGTTTGAACAGTGTTAAGCCCAGCTGGCTTCCTTGCAATTGCTGCAGAGGGACTGGGGAGAAAAAAAAAATATTTGTATTAGTCTCTCTGGTGTCTTTGGGGTGGAGAAGGACAAAGCTCAAGGTAAAGCTCCAGGACTAGAAGATCCTGGTCTTACATCACTTCTATTTGAAAAAGAGCCAGAGAATCCAGCTTGAGTGAAAAAAAAAACAGCTCTAAAGAGCAAACCTGCTTGTTGGTTGTCTTCAAAGCCCTTCCACAAAAGACAGACCACATCTTAAACACATAGTCATGAGGTACCACTGCATTACCCCCAAGCCTATTTCTCTTCCCTTCCCCTCCGCCCTGCTACACTGCAGAAACAAACCAAACACCCCAACTACCGCTGCTTGCCTCCACCAGTAAAAGATTTGGGATTACGAAAGCACGGGGCAGAGACCTAGGACTATTATTTAAATGAACTTGAGAGTTGGTATAATTGTGTTTTCTGTCAAACAGCTATCTCCTGGTGCCATGCAGAATAAACCCTGTCGAGACAGGCAGGAGGTGGCTTATCACAGCCCTGAACGCTGGGTCACGGAGGGGTACGACTAACTGGGTGTGACACTGACAACACACCGTGCTGCTGCTGGACATTCAGCTCCCACCTCCAACGAGGAACAGCCCCTGGGGAGAAAAACGTAAATCACAAAAATCCTCCCCGGCTGTTGCAGGGGCAGCAGTAAGGAGTTTCGCGAAGGGAGCAACTAGAGGATGAGGATGTGACACGAAGAAACTGATGCCTCAATAACCACCACGCAGCTCTAACTGTTAATTCTTCAGTTTACTCCGTTAAACTTTGGGAAGTCTGAAGGTAGAGTGTTTTAATAGCAGTGAACAGTCAGACAGGGAAAGAAAAAGTCAGAATAAATGGGGGAATAGCTAAGGGACCATGCTTTGACCATCATGTATGCTAGTGAGAGGTTTTCCTTCCAAATGAGGAGCACAACGAAAAATCTAACCTGGTAGAGCCAGTTTTGAGCTATTGACTCACCCCCCATTTCCCAGGCATGAACTGTGATGTCAGGCTAGAGCTGAACAGATTCAACTGATTTCTGACAGCACTCAAACACTTACAGTCCCCAGGTTGTCCGTAAAAGCTGTGCCGACTTACAGCAAACAGCTGGAAGCCAAGACAACACGTACCTTCGCCTGCACCAAGGATAAATTAAGATCTCAGGGTACTGAAGTGACACACTAACGGCAGCTTAGGTGAGTCTGTGGCTGTAGATGTTCAGAAACCGAGTGCTGAATTTGGGTCACAGCAAGTATCTGGAGTTCACCGGTAACAAATCAAGTTCAAGTGTAGGAAAGCAAAGGAGACGGCAGCAATAAATTACCTTTAGGATGCGTGCTTGGGGAAGATGCTGCCTGGCAGACCTCTACAGCCGTGTTACATACAACCCCTACAGCCACCATCCTCTTCAGAGGTTTCTGTCTATAACCAAAGCACACGAGGATAATCCAAAACCCCATCCAGTCCTTTAACCTCTGCCAGGAACGCCTCCAGCATACCTGTTGGCATCAACCAGGACGTTTTCTTGCACAACTCTCAAACAGCAATAAGCAGGTCATTAACCAGCTTCCCCTCTAAAACCGCGTTTGGATCCACTGCCTACAGATAAAAGCAGCTGGAGTCAATTTATCCAAGTGCTCAGCCATGTACTACATCATGCTTCCACTACAGTAAACCTACTTTTTCCACTCCAACTTTTCATCATAATAGAAGCTTTCAGTAAAACAGGGATTTCGCCTATAAGTCATTACCACAACTTGATTAATTTCCAGCGTAACCTTTTCCATGACAGGAGATGATCAGATCTACCATACCCACAGGCGCTTAGATCACTAACAAGCCTTTGACAGTACATTTACACTTCAATATTTACAGCTTATATACTACTATCAATCTATATCAAGTCATAGAGTTGTTCTTAAACTCTCCTTTCACAAAATAAGACCTGTCTCCAAATTATCACGTGTGCTTATTAAAATCAGCCAAGCTCATTTGGAGTTTCTACAATTTTTCACCTAATCAGAACAGCAATAATTTTCCTTTTTTTTTTTTTTTTAAACTGGACCCACCTCTGTTTCTGTAATAACTACAGCTATAAAACAACACAAGTGTTTCCAGAGACATACATGAATTGCTTTTACTGTCAGGACTTCACTTGACAATAGCCAAACATTCCTTAACTCGGAGCCAACCACAACTAATAAGCTAAAATTCAAAGCATACACCAGGACTCAACGTTTCACAAGACATTTTTTTTCCATTTCTAAAAACAAAGGTACCAAATGGAAATGTTATCTAATAATCTTTGCCTTTTTCCCCAGAAGCAGCAAAGCATTACATCAACAGAATCACTGCATGTACGGAGACGCAGGAGCATTCAAGTTTAAGGTTGCACAGAGCTAATTCATATTACAAGCTTCATTCAATAAGCTCTAAAGTATTTCCTTCTCAATTCTGAAACACAGGAGGCAGCAAGAGAATTAACAGTATTAGCATTACAGGTACCTGCCACCCTCCTGCATTTGAAACAAGCGGCATTAATGCTGATCTTCCTTACGGTAAGAGCAGAAAACAAGTTTCAAGTGTTTTTACGAACACTGCTCTGAATTTAACGTTCGTCGCCCGCGGCACTCACAAGGTTTGCACAGCGGGGCAAGATCAGCGTACAACGTTGGGAAAAAGAAAACTCCCTTCTATAAATTTGCACACATCAGGAAAATGATTCAGAAAACAGCTGTTCCACAAAGCCGTACGATAAAATACTCTTCCAGAGTCATTACTCGGCTTTGGAAGGAGTCTTGTCTGAAAAAACAAAACCAAACCAAAAAACCCCAGGTAATGGAGAGCCTGACACTTGTGGCTGCTGATTAAAGAAATACACAGATGGAGCTATCGCGATGCCTTGGCACTCGCCCCATGGCGCTGCAAAGATCCTGCCCTCCTGCAAATAGGTGGGTCCTATTAATTTGCTTGCTGACTCCTCAAGCATTGAATTTTCAGGCTAGGTTATTGTAATCAGTGACCAAAAAGTTTCAGCGATTTAATTTAAGCCTGTCACTGCATCCTTACTCCAGGACAATCTTCATAAACGGAAGTTGAGGAAAGTTTCCTAATTTTACTCTAGTTCCTATTGCACAAGGCAAACACATTTGAAAAAAATCTTTCCAATAACGTCTTCACAGATTGATTTTCCAAAACGAGAGCATGATTTTGCTAATTGATCGTCTGGTAGGAACCTCCAGGTTGACCCTGAGCATACCTGGGCACACAGAACCAAACCCCAGACATTTATTTACACAACTGGACATCACTGCCTCCACTACTCACATGAGATGCTGTCCACAGAAAGACCAAACTAAACTTTTCCAAGACAAAGTTCTCCTCCCTCATTATACTTAGCAAAAGGAAGAGATGCTTAAGAATAAATGTCACAAATGTTATCTTTAAAAGAGGCAGAAGAGAAAAACTATAATTAATTTCAGTAACCACTTTGCATCGCACTTCAGGTCTCCCCAGGGTCAATATTAATTAATGGGATCCTAAAAAATAAAAAAAAGGGCAAGAAGGTGGTTATAATCTCCTCATTTTTAACATCATCATCTAAGTACATCCTTCTGCCACGGGAAAATGTGCTAGGTCATGCTGCGATAACGGAACTTGCTTGCAGAAGGAATTTTGGGAGAACTCTTAAGAATTCTACCTCCTGATTACTATGAGGGGTTAACTCACTTCATTCTGCCTAATTCAAGTGACCCAAAAAATCCAACCTGAAGGGCTTTAGTTCTCTAGGAAAATGTGTCACTTGATAGGAACAACTTTGCATAAAGAATACTTTTGTATTTCCCAAATAAATGATCTCCTGAATAATATCGTAAGGACAACTATGCTGAAGGCCAGTGTCAGTGAAGAACCAAACTCATGGATCTCAAAAAGATTTTTTTTTAAAAAGCCGAATCAAGACTGAAGTCTTGATGTCTGTATCAAGTTTCTCTCACCCTCACTTCCTACAGCTTTAAAAAAACACATCCCAGAACCTTGTAACTTTGTCTTTCAAGACTTTCATCATCATAAATGAGTCCCTCTCTGACAAGTAATGACGCTTTTTTTTTTTTGCAAAACCTTATTGACAAGTGAATACATAATTTAAAGTACTGTAGTGCAAAGATTATGCGATGTTAAATCCATACACAAAGTCACCTTCTAATATAAGGCAAAGGCAAATACAGTATGTTTGTCCTGCCTAGGCTAAAAAACCATCTCTGCTACAGCCTGCAAGCAAGAAGGGTGAGGTTTGGAGACTTCTCACGTACAGCTTGTATATTTATAACGTGGCATGCACTGTGCTGTGAAACATTTTCAGGTGGCTGTTTTCAGATCAAGGGAGTCTCTTTTCTGTTTGTACTTCAGCGTTTCTGTAATGCTCGCATCTAACGCTTTCCTGGAATATCAGCAGTAAACTTTAAAGATCTGCATGTAATTAAATGCAAACTCTCCCTGTAACTGCTTGTCAATAACCGGCTTATTTTGGAAGGAAATTTATACTTCACTGTTCGGAATTTTTAAGTAGTTTTTAAATCAGGTAGTGTAGCATACACCGATGCAAATAAATTGTTTAATTTTGACTCCTAGCTTTAAGGACACAGAACCAGGAATGAGCCTTGGCAAAGCTACAAGAAACCTTCACTTTGGATTAACCTCTCCGGCCACAGGGTGCCTCTGCTGCTCCACAAATACTCCAAAGCTGAGCAAGTAAGTTTCTGCCAGTTAATCACCAGCTGTAATCCACAAACTGTACTCGTGCAAGCTGAAATCGATCTGCTCAGGATAAAGGTACGTCAATATTTGAGCATCCTGAAGTGCTCTCATCAGCTGGGATTGTCAGTCCTGTAGAAGCAATGTTCACCTCGCTCAGACAAATCATTCATTTACGCTATGCTACAAAAAAACCTAAGCCAGGCTGTCAGGCTTTGCACGCACTCCCGACACAGAGGACAACGAGTTTTGATCGAATTTCTATAACACAAATGGAGGCTGACACGTTGCAATGCTCAGCACAAAGCTTTTGGCATTCCTCAGCTTCCACTGTCTGCTCGCCTGGGCTCCTCGGTCCAGTTTTATCTTTTGGGTTCAGCCTCACATGTAGCCAAAGGTGTACAGGTAAAAGTTCACCAAGTGCTTGGCTGGTTAGAAAACTGTCACAGAAAGCAATTAATCATCTGACTGAAGTTGGAGGATACACAGACAACGAGATCAAGGGAGCACAACAGCACTAAAATTTTAAGAACTAGAGGGCTGCAGCATTTTGGCTGGTTGCATGAAAAGTGCCCAGTTCAATCTCTGTGGAAACAACGCCTCAACTAGAATATTCCCCTGGTAGAGCACTGTCAGTATCTACATTTGTACCACCTGAGCTCTACTTGAAGTAGTTAACAAAGCCATCAGCAAAGGTAGCACGTCGTAAAGCCTAGCAGTGACGCAAAACTTTCCATGTCACTGGAGGAAAAAAAAAAAAGCAATGTTTCCAAAGAAACAATTTAATCAGATTTCATTTACCGCACTATGTACCGAGTGGATTCTTCCACAGACATCTGATTTGCCATCCACTGAAGTATACAATGTCTTAACAGTCTCAAGTTACGGGTTACTGACAAAACACGGTATTTGTATAGTCCTCTCTGAAGACAAAGCAAAGCCCAGCCTCTAACGTATTGTTCCTTTCTACGTGATTAAACACTAGTATGAGTTTTTCAATTTATTTCTAACATACCAGGACTACAAAAGCCACACAAAGAACATGATAAAGAGGCAATACAATGCAATCAAAGCAAGCAGACGCTCAAGCTCTGAAAGAGACACTTGACTCTTTATTTCAAGAGTCCAAATCATCTTCGCACACACAAGACTTCCATCAAGTTCAACAGGAGTCGTGCAGCAATGATACCCTACTGGCATGAACATTTCTGGACATAAAGCTTTGCAGTCTCATATAAATATTTACATCTGCCAGTTTGCACTGAACGCTCACGGACACCGAATGCGTGGTTTCTAATGCTGGGTACGCGTATCCTTTATTCCACTTCATAGTGCAGCACCAAGCCCTTACCTTCTTTATAAAGAAGGCTTTCAGCGAGGAAGAATGTATTTTCTATACATATGTATCAGCTTGTTTCCAAGAGATTTATGCTAAAAAGGCCTCCCTCACATTCAGATCTAAGTCTAAAATCCGTTTAGAAGTGAATGAGCTGCGCTAAGTAGGAAGGAGACAAGCTGTTTGGAGCAATCCTCTTTACATTTACACATTGACAAACGCACACAGAAGCAGAGGTGCATGTAAACGGAGACAAGCCGCTTCGGAAATCCTACAACCCAACCCGGAATCAGGTTGCAGAGGTTGGTGTGTGCGTGTGGTGGAAGACCCAGTTCTGCCAGGCTCTGCGAGGACCCGCACGGTTTCTCGTGGGATGAGCACGGCAATGAAAACAGAAAAGGGGTCTGTGCAGACGAGGACTGCACTCGTGTTTTCCAGCAGTTTCTCTGAGGTTCTCACTTCCCAGTCTGGTCGAAGTGGAAGGCTCCAGAGAATGGAAGATAGGAATTTAGGTATAGATCAGATATCAGATGCGATTAGACACTACTGTCAGCCCAGTTCTGGGATGAGGAGAC
Organism: Pterocles gutturalis; assembly: GCF_000699245.1. Taxonomy (NCBI): domain Eukaryota; kingdom Metazoa; phylum Chordata; class Aves; order Pterocliformes; family Pteroclidae; genus Pterocles; species Pterocles gutturalis. Next base: position 50,859 of record NW_010133334.1, on the reverse strand, counting down.
AGATAATTTGTAACACGTGCTCCCCTTCACATGACACACGGCGATTACAAGACTCAAGACACGTACATTACTAGTACCTCAACGCATGCCAGTGTCCTGCCGCCAAGTTATTCAGCTGAGGATGGAGTTGTAGGATAAAGCAATATATCATGACTAGCAACAAATGAGCAAAGAACAACCTCCCCCGCCTTTCTCACGAAACCCAAAATAAACCCCATCAGCTTTAATTCCAGACAACCCACAAATCTCAACTTTCCCTTACAGGCAGAAATGATCACTGCATGATTGGGTTTTATGTTTTTTTTTCTTTCCCCCCACCTTTTCATCTTACATTTGCTAACTCAAAATCCAAAGTCAGAAAAAATATATATATATTTAGTCGGAAGTACGTCAGTTACATTTTATTAACCTACTCCAAGGGAAAAGCTTCAGGGATTCACCATACAAGTATAAAACCCCTTTCAAACATGTAGGGGTTACTATATTACTTCATCCCAGCAGTCAATCAATGCAGTAAAAAAATTAAAATACTGAAAATGGATGCTCTTCCCCCTCTTCCACATGTCCAGTGATTGCTCCGTTACAGCGTGATGAGGTCTACCAGGTTGCCTTTTGGAGGGGTCATGTTGTCCGGAAAGAAGTTAACTAGTGTATCAAACAGCTGAGTTCTCTGCGCGTACGTGTGGTCAACATCCGAAAATCCTGGGGGAGGAAGAAAAAAGGGAAAGCAAGTCAGTGCTCAGTACTTTAAATGCTCAGTTTAGCTGTGGAATATGCCAATTGTCCATTTTGGACAGATGTTAACTATTTGCTGCTTCTGCCTCAACTAATTAACAAGGCTGCCAGCTCTCCATCCCACGACTATGTGCACAAACACACAGAGATCATGGCACCTCGAGCCAACAGTGCAATCAAAATGCCATAAAAAGTAATAAGCAAATGCCTGCCAAGCTCATTGACAGTCCTGAAGAAATGGGGGGGAAGCAAGAGTCCTCAAGGGACTACTCTGATGTCCCAGAAAACAAAAATCTGTGTAGCTATTTTTATTTGGTGCCTCATTTCTTCTGTCCTCAGGCTTTCTTCATTACTTTTGCTACTGTCTTAACCAGAGCTGGTACTTGCAGTTTTTCTTGAGACAAGCTCTGCTGATGATAGGAGTCCCAGGTCAGAGCTGCTACTGAATCGTTGTACTGGGGACCCAGGCTGCGTCTTGGCACAAGGGTGCTTTGCAAACTGGTTTTGTGAAGTGCTGCCTCCCAACAGGGGAGGGCTTAATCTACAGCAGAAGCATTGTTTATCCAAAATCCTCATACTTAAACCATCAACAGCAAGAACAATAGAGCGGGTATACAACGATTTCCTCTGCTTTGTATGACTTCAATCACTGGTATCTCAAAGGAATGCTTTTTAATTCAGTGAACTCACTCTTCAGTTAATCAAAGTCAACCAAGTTAATCAAATCAAGGAGGGCTTGGGGTTTTTTTTGTTTTATTTTAGAAGCACGACTTGATATATGTACCCTCCCATCTGTAAAAGCCAGCCTCTGAATAAAGTATTGTATTGCATCAAGAACTAATTCATCTTAGAACACTTAAAACTAGGGGGGGGGAAACAGCTTTCTGAAACTTGGGGTTTCTTCTTTTAAAAAATTAATTTTACAGCATCAACTAGATAACATCTTCCAAACCACACAAGCTCAGCAGAGCTTCCTCATCCAGCACGGCTGATAGCGCAGGGGGCTTTTTCCTTCCCTCGGGTCCTTAGATTGGGAATTAAGCATTTGTCAAAAACTGAAGTCATCTATGCTCCTACAGTGACCTCGGTAACTTGAGGACAACACATCATTACAAGAATGTAAATTATGCCTATAGCCCTCCTACAGCTTGCCCAGGATTAATCTCTCACTGTTTAAAAGAGTTAACTGGACAGAATCGTGAAACCAATTACAGCTTTGGCTCAGACCTCCTGTTTCCAGCCCTACACGCCACTGTTTTCTTCGCTCTTGACATTCTGCCCAAAGAACTAGTTTTGCAAAGAACAGAGCGAACCAAACTACTCCAGGAATTGCAGTTATCACAGCAAACAGAGCCGTAGCCATGCTGTGAGATTCCAAAGTGACATGACAGGAGATGCTTTCCTCTGAGCAAAGCTCCTGTTTATTTGGGTAACAGTGAAGCATCAGATGTAATAAGAGATACAAAAAGATCTCAGGAGGTATAGGTTTAAAACCACTGGTTACAGATGTTTTCGATATAGGCTCGAGGCATTGGATACTGGTCATTATAAATAATCTCTCAAATATCTACATGGTAACACTTCGCATATTCGAGCTGAAAAGGGCCTGTAACATTCATATGAACTATAACATTTGATATAAAAACCAGCAGAAACTAACAGTAATTATTGGAAGGAACACACTTAGTATAATTCTTCTGATACACAATACTCACCAAGAGTGGTGAAATCCGAGCCAGACTTAAATAATGCTGAGGCAAGAAGCTGAAACTGCAAAAGAGGAGGTGGAGGGAAAAGAAAGGAAAAAAGTGTTATTAACTGCACAGGAAAAAACCCAAAAGATTCCTAGAAGTCTAAGTAGATTTAGAGTTGCCAGGTTTTCTTTGCACAATCCTTAGAACTGTGCCATACGTACAAATAACAGCAGCAGGCACTTTCATATGAGCAATGCAATTTGTCACCTTGGCAGAGCAAGTTGGATGGTTTTTCCTAGAATTAGAGCAGCGTTGATGCAATGAAAGGTACTTGACTGGGAGCCTTAAAACCTAATTTTTTATATATATATGCTTTTTTTTTTGCCTGTCTGGCAGATATCACAGTGCAGAAGTAGGGTAGAACCTCTTCCACACAACAACAACACTCCCAGGGATGAACGTGGTAGAGTCTCAGCGAGCAAGGATGAGATGGCACGAAAACTGAGTTACTGCTACAGTGCAGCATGAACGTCTTGAACACAGAGCAAGCTTTAAATGGCAACATTTCTGAAATGCCAGAGAAGCTCATCTCACAAGTTTAAGGCAATGTCTTTTTAACTTACAAAAAAAGAAAAAAACACAATTGGTTTGCTTGGGAACATCCAAATCATGAGTAAAACCATTTTAAGTAACACACTCATGGTTTTATTCTCCCTTGAAGTCTTATTGATAGATAGTGAACACAGCATCTTCCTCTGCCCCTGGCTGCTGTTTCCAGTTACCCACGTTGTAGCAAAGCTCAGTGCTGTGTCATGTTTCCTTAAAGAATTCGCTGACCTCTTAAAGGCTTGTAATCTTTTGTCTCCTGTCTGTGTTTTTACAGCACACAACCCGAAGGAAAGAAGTGAGGTTAAAACAGAAGAGAAACAACTATGTTCAGGGAAGGGGTGGGAAGAACAGTCAGGAACTACATATCCATCAATTTGATTTTGATTTCAAGAAAAAAATGGGAATGCAGACAATTCGCAGTCATCCGGGAGTGGAGAAGGTGCTGAGTAGCAGCCAGTGGGGATTTGGCAACAACAAGTTGTATCGCATCAATCTGATTTCTTCTACAACAAGGCAGCAGGCCCTACGGATGGGATTTGGCAACAGACATTGTCCATTTTGAGTTTCATGGGACTTCTGATGCTTCTATCTAATATTTAAGGCAAATTATTAAGGCATCACCTAGATAAAGCTAATAGGGAAGAGCAATAGGCCAAATAACTTTACTGTGGGTAGCCATCAATGATTTGACATCAAAAACAAGCCATGAATCAGAAGTGATTCATCTGTGCCCCAAGGTCAAGCACCATTCTGGGTTTTCAGTGATAACTGGATCCACAGACTTTACACCACGCTCAGACTGCCAGCATGGTAACAGACAGCCTTCAGACTGTTTTTCCATTTCATCCAGCTTCTAACGATGGATCAAGGTGCAATTCACTAGGGCCAAGTGCAAATCAACATAAACAGACATAAACACCTATACAAACCAGGCTGGGGTGCATAAGCTCTGGGAAAATGCATTGACGAGCTATAACAGATCAGTATCATCCTATTGCAAAAATAACAAATGCATAGAGAATGCATGCAAAGGAGTAGGATCTTCAAATAAATCAAGTGCTCATGCTGTTATCAAGGTTCGTAAGTCTCATCTACAATAAGAAAACCGCTTTTGGATGTCCTGTATCAATCAGCAACATACGAGGAAAGCACTAGAAAAGATCAAGTGGTCTGAAAATCAAGCTCTGTAAAGAAAGTTGAGAGGAGTCAGAGCTGCAGAGCCTCCAAAGAACAATGTCCAAGGATGAAACTGCAAAAAATTACAGCCACTAAAAAAAAGGTAAATCTACAACTAAGTGCAAGAAGCCACAAAAACACTTCAGCAAGATTAGTTTCAACATGACTTGAAGAACTATGTGAAATAAGGATTGGAGTGCACTGGAAGAGTTTGCATCTTTTGGGGAGGCTATCATGTGACATGAGCACTGGAGGTATTTAAGGACAGGTCAGAAAGATACAGGACTGATGAACTGCAGAACAGGGGGAAGAGGTTGATTAAGTACCCTCTTGAGTGAGAGGTCTGGTTATATGAAATTAAAAGGAATTGCAATGCTACACGTGTATTTCACTGCTAGCATAACTCCTAAGAGTTGCTTGGCTCTGAATCAGCAACGTACTTAAACAGATGCCCAGCAGAAAGAGCTCCAAAAGTTCCAATAAAACTGGTGGCTAAATCTGTGCTGCTCCTGATGGCAGAAGCCACATCCTGGCCATCTTTCCCTTCCACACAATCGCCTTACGGGCCTGCTGCCAGCTGCCTGGTAGCACATGAAGCTGGCTGTGCCGGGACAAAGCCGATGCCACATGCTTCGAGGGGTTCCCTCGCCTCCCCCAGCAACGCCGGCAGCCGTCCTGCTGGAAACAGCAAGCAAGCCATGCCTGATGCTGGGTCTCAGGATGCTCAACTAAGAAATCAAATAAGCAGGATCCTGCTAGTAACTCGCTGAACTGAGACCAAAAATCCGTTAAAAGGACCTTCTGCCAAGTATTCCGGCCTCATCTGCACTAGGCATGATGGACTTTCACAGCTACGAGTTTCTTTCCAGCTTTTTGCAGAAGTATCTTCTCTCCTTCCTCACTGATGTTTGTTGTGTGGTTGTTTTCAAATTACATTTTATGTATCATCTCACCTTCAAAAAGCACTTTCTGATAGAAAAGTCAAGCACATCGAGCCTAAGCTTGTTCCCTGGGCATTTGCATTACAATGCCAGCTAACAGTCCATGTTCTCCCAAAGGACCCCTACTTTTTTGCAAAAGCACTGGCCAGTTACTGCTTACTCAAGACCAAGCCTCCTACACTCCATTCACAGCATATATCCAATGCAGTATTTTCTTCATGAAGTTCAAACTCTGCTCTGAAGAAGGAATTCATTTCTTTATCAATTTTTCTATCGTATTAATTGTTATCATAACACATAGCATGTCAAATTCTGATTCATTTTGAGTCTCCTATTTGAAACTACCAGAATTTTCAAAATACTTAGTACTACGCAGCTTCTTCTGAACTCACTTGGAGCCGAAAGAGCAAAGCCCTCCAGCAAATCACACCTCGGATCTCTCCCATCAGGGAAGAGCATGAAAAACCCAAATAATGATCAACTAGGAAAACCAATTTGCAAACATCACATAGCAACTCTTACAAAAGCAGACAAGAATTCAGTTATCCAGCAGAAGCACCCAACTGCTCTAAGGACACCATCACCCATTTTCTTCTGACAATCCCTTTGCCTCATTGGCTTTATCCACTCCAAATTAAGCCTCCATTCAAAAGACAACAGTTCCCTTTGGTATACAATTAAATTCTCTGTTGGAAATTCAACCTACCTACTAAACTGAGACAGGAGTTCATCAGAGAGAAATATATCTGGTTAACTAATATAAGGCTTTATTAGTTATACATCTGGTGCATTAGTTATACATGTATCTGGCATCAGTTATACATATCTGGTTAACTAATATAAGCTTCACTAATATAATCAATCAGCTACATTCAGACAGAGGCCAAATTAAGACTACATGTGTAAGATTCATTCTGGCACTTTGCAACTTATGACCTTCATATTTCCAAAATTATTGTTCTTTCATCAGCTGTGTGTATTTTATCTAGGTTTCTACCTAAAGCAAAAAAAGCAATTCTGCTGTGTGCCAGCCCATGCAAGTTTTAGTATATTTGTTCCTCTCCTCTGCCGTTTGCGCAAACAAAACGGTTAATGCTGATGGGGAATGAGTAACTCCTGTTCAGGATACCCGACAGGTTGTATGAATCAGACATAACTCCTCCTCTGTCATGTCTGTACGGTGAGTGCTCTGATCACTGTGTAAAACAGTTTCTCAGCTTTGACCAGGTCTGTTGGGGTGGTGCCTCATAGCATAGGCTCAAAGAAGCAACGAGAGGCTCAAATTCTTTGAGGACAGAGCCATCGCTAGCTGAAGTTGGGAAGGCTGAATGCTGTTTTTGTAAAGGCTCCTTGGCTCCAAAGCCTCTGCTCCTGCAGCACTCAAGACTCTGAGTCTTTACGAAGAATCACAGCAGGACACAAAGAAGAGAAGCATGCTTTTCTTAGCTCCTTCCTAGAACTATTTTTCCCATTTGGGCTTCAATTTTCCCAGAAATATCAGCCTAATGCAGACTCAAACAATACTTTTTGGGCCCCGCTGGCTTTATCTGGCAAATTTATTGAAGACAAGGTCTAAAGAATGGAAAGTATGAAGCAGCCTTAAACAGGGGCCTCCAGCCTCTGTCTACAAGCTCGTCAGACCTCAAATTGGCCTCCAGGTCCTTGCTCTTTCTCCTCCCCTGCTCCAAGAAAAACATACTGCAAGTTTTACTTGCACTTTGTATCTGTTTTACAGCAATCATGGGATTGAGCTTCACCAGTAGTTGAACCTCAACATACAAAATCATCTTCCTCTCCTTCACTCGGACAGCACTGGCCATTTTTTTGTATTATCTTGATTTCTTCTATAGCTGACTAAGCAGCAGCAAAGTTCTGGGTACGATTAGTCCAGTGTTCATGGAACCACACTTTCAGCCTTGCACATGATCCACTGATGTTTTGTGCACCTGTTTTTTCCTTGACATAAGTACAAAACTTGGAATTCATGTTGATTTTCTATTTTGACCGACCTTTTCCCTCTAAAAGCCTCCAGCTGTAAACTACCACCAAATGCACATCTGGGTGTGTGTACAAAATAGAAGAACACCCACGCCACCATAAATTTTTACACCAACAAATGCCAGTCTTTTATACAACTTTAATCTCTTGGTGAACTAGAATACACAGACACACTTCAACGTGCTCAGGGGATCTACCCTCCTTTATATACAGTGTCAGAGCTCCTAATCCACAGACAGAAAAAACAGATTCCCTGATCGGAAAACACTGAACTGAAGAGGTTTAAGTGATTTCAAGCAGAATCACAGTTAAAGAGATCGGGATCTGCATCTGTGGGCAACAGCAGAGACATAGCTGGCATATAGCCTGTGGCTACTAAAACAAGCACCCAGGCGATACCTGTTGCTTGCAGGCATCTACTTCACTTTAGAATAATAAAAAAGGGAATAAAACTATAATCCTATTAACATCCCTAAAATTCACAACAAAGGAATGAAAGTCTGTGGGTATGTTCCTACTATCAATCATTCACGCTACTTTAAACAAAATTGGTTACTAAAACCAAAGTAAGTTTCGAGAACAGTCTGTTTATTTTCTTTGGCATCCAACTCCAAACAGCTGAAGAGACTTGCCTAACTAAGTTAGAAGAAATTACTTCTATTATAAAGCAAGTAAGCCTCACCTGCCAAGTGCAATTCTGCTTGTGATATTATATAACACTACCCATCTCTCAATCCATAAAACATGAAACCGTATAGACCAGTCTCCAAGAAAACTGGAGCACAAAGCTGGGGATAAACCTATTGAGCGTGGTCCTTCCCAAATTTAACAGCTGCCCTAGGGAGAGGGGAAAAAACCAGGCAAAAACCGATTCCCTTAAGATTTGCCACACCAAGAAGCCTTACAACATTCAATGGCTGTCGCCAGCACAGAGCACGCCGATCAGATAGATAGCCTTTGATATTAATTAAAGACGATCTCAACTACAAATAAAGACAGAGTAGGTAGGTGTCTGGGCTGAGATACACACAATCAAACTGGGGCTTGAAATTTGAGATGGAATCCAAAAAAGCCTGCGTCAGTCCTTTGGAAAGCACAAGAGCTATTTGAAGATGTAATGCCAGAGCAAAAAGCCAACTCGATGTGATAACCGGAAGGTAAATTGACGTCAACTGGAAATACAACCAGTCAGTACCAGCGCAGTAGCTGGCTCTGCGCCATGTATCTGGCAGATCTGTTCCACTGTGAAAACCTTTGGAAGTTAAAGCTTTTTGACCTGCACAATTAAAAAAAAAAAAAAGAAAAAGACAACAACCAACCAACCAAAAAAAAAAAAACCACAAACAAAAAAACCCCGCTAAAACCCAACCAAAAAAGCCTTCCAGAAACTGTTACATGATTTTGGGAGACCACTCGAATGGAAGCTTTAATTCTGCTGGATGGTATGCATTGATCCGACAGACCAGCACGGCAGACAGAAGCTACTGAATTTTGTTTGGGTCAGGCATTAGGCCTGCAGAGAAAGGATTCACAATACATTCACTCAGCTGGATTGAGCTACCCAAACCCACACGCCAGATCATTAATGTGCAGAACACTCGTATGCTCTATGAAAAGGGATTATTTTTTTTTTAACATTTTATTCTATTTCTACTTTGTATGATAAAGCTACTACTTTTCCCCAAAATCTCAGAGGAGCTCATGAAGTCAGGTAAATTCTTCATTTTTACAAGCTGAAGTATTACACACAGCACTGTGAAAAAAATCCAATTTAGACTATTAAAGGATTTCCTGTGCCAGATGTGCACAATGTGCAGCCTTGATGGCAGTTCCTTTGGTCTGCTGGTGACAGTATCAGCATGAACTAAAAGGAGAGGAGCTTGCTGATCACACCACAAACGTCTTCTGTTCAGGGAATCAAAAAAGGCACAGCCAGCCACAAGATGCAAGATCTCTCTAGGAGTAACTGGCCAAAGAGAGATAGGACCTTCACAGGCATGATGGGACTGCCAGCACACGTGTATGACATGGAGAAAAGGGGACAGAAGAACACAGGACATGGTCTCATAGGGGGTGGAAGGGAGAAAAAAGGGGAGAAGAGAGCATCAGAATGGTTGTTTTATGTTCTAGGTTATTTCGGGTTCAAATAGGAAGAGGAAAGTGTTACCACACTGGGAAGACTGGGCATAATTGGGCTGGGCCCCCTTGAAGCATGCTGCATGTGAGATACCTCTTTTTCCAGATGGAGAAAAGCAGGATTATCCCTTATCTTTCCTATGCTAGAAATAGCTGGAAAAGAAGTGCAAGTGGTTGATATGGGACAATTTCAGTGACAAGCCATCTAACGGAGAACTTACAGGCACAGCACTTTATGTTTTATTGGACCAGATGTTTATAAAAAGCTAACCAGAATTTATGACAAATATTACGAGTTCCAAGATCCTTACATAAGTAAATATTTTTTCTTAGTTTTCATAGCCCTACAATTCTATACTCTGCATATACAAGATGGATATTCTCCACTCAAAAAAAAAAAAAAAAAAAAAGCTTTTCATGCCTGTATAATAACCTTTCCTTTCTCTAAAGCAATGAGTTAAAACCAACAGATTAAGTGATTTAATCCAGAGACTCAGCATGGAATAACAGCGTCCATTCTCCTATTGCAGTTTTATAAAAGGAGTTGTGGAATCACTTCCAAAGTCATTAACACAAAAAGAGCCTAAGAACCACGGCCTCCTCTTCCTCATCTACCCGTCAGGAGCTGGATGGTTGTACATCCAGCTGTCTGCCCCACATTCCATGTGGAAATTCATGGCAGAGTCAAATTAACCACCTTATCTGACATTTTTTCACTATTTCTTTAATCCTTTTTGCAAAGTGCCACGTACTGCGGTAATGAAATCAAAACAGGAAATGGGAATAAATTCCTGGAACAAATAAAAGAACATGCCTACTGGATAATATGGGAAAGGCAGAGGAAATAAGAGTTTAAAGGTTAGCAAGCAATGTATATATACAATCTACTTTCAGAAATACTTATTATCTAGAGAAAAACCTTTTTCCCTCCCCCAGAGCTATTTAATATTGACAAGCCAAAAGGCACCGTGAATACGACCTTCTATTTGCTTTCTACCACACAGGCAACTACAGACTCGTGACATTTCAGAGAGTTTACATTTCAATTAAAGCTCCCAAAATAGACACCAGTATGCTGGAATTAAAACAAAGGCCTAGTCTTGACGATTCTGAGTACAAAAGCTATTTTATCTGGAACTGTGGTTGTAAAATGACTGCTTCTAAAGCAGTGTGATCTTTAGGGCAGAGAAATAGATGATGTAGCAAAGCATCATGCACCTGTAGAGTTTTTTCAAACTGAATAAAAACAAGATTTAAGAGGCCTAGAGCTTCCACGTGAGAACACAGTTTACATTTCTTTATAAGTAAGACAAAGATCATTCATCACTACCTCTTTTGTCTCCTCGGGGTCCGAGTGATCCACAGTTACATACAAATCATTCTGCAGGTACTTCAGTGCACTAAGAGGGTCAGTCTGAGCTTTTTCTTCAAACCTGGAAAGAAGAGACAGGAAACATGAGCACAACCATTTCCTTCAGGAATAAGCACTACTATTTCTACAGAGGGCAAAGCCTATTAAACAAAACTTTCAGCCAAATATTCCGAAATAAAGCAATGTTAATGGCAGCTCAGCCTCGTTTTTGCTGGAGTACACGCTTTCAAGCTAGACTGAAACACAGAGGAGTGTTTTTTAGGGGTGTACAGCAATTACAAGGGCAAAGTATTACGCTCCTACTAAAAATGTTCAAAAGCATATGCACAGCAGCTTCTTAATATATAAATATAAAACATTTAGTACAGTTTGTTTTCCAGAAATAAAAGGAGTGAGTAGCACAATTCAGATACAAGCAAGCCTGAAGCACTCCAGCCTCAGGGATATTCACATTCCCAGAAGTGTAACTGGAAGTACAAGGACAGGGAATACTCCCTGCTTCTGCCTGACAACAGAAAAAGGGACAGTGGGGCTGAAAACCCCCAGATTCAATGAATACTGTGCCTCAATATCCCACCTTTGGTGAGAGCACATGTACATAAAAATCCTGTGCACCACCACCATTATTTTCCCATTTTCTTTTAACGAACAAAACCAGTAATTTCTGTAAATTCTTCTGTTAATTATTTTAGCTGAATAAGCTAAAATAGCCCTCAGAAAATGATTCTGGGCTCCGCATCCAGTGAGCAGAGCTACTTTTCTGCAGCACTGAGCTGGGTGCATAAGCCTAGAAAGGATGAGGTTTAAAATGATCTATTTTTTTTTTCCCCTCTCAGCTATCCCCAAAGCGCAGTATCGCACTTTGTCATCTTCTGATTCACCAATACACAGTATTAAGCCTTCCCATGAAAACAGCTCAGACAATTCTGGATTCCAGAGATGAGAACCCAGAAAACCATGTTCTCAGTTACTGAATTGCCTACTGAACAAGGAACACAAGTTATTTTATTTATAATATACTTCAGTTACCTTTAACAGGGTATAGCTTGTCAAAGTGAAAGAAGTCACACTGAATAGATTTAATCATATTGTTATTTTTTATTTGGGTCATCTACTTGGCTATTTATACTGTAGTGGACATCTGTAGCCCAAATTTTGAAATTGTTTAAAGATGCAATTTGGGTGCCAGTGCACCAAGCCCAAAGACTATTAAATGATATAAATGACATTCTGGTAATTAAATGTGATTTTTTCCAAACACTCACACTGATTTTTTTAGATTATACTGCCGTGGTCCAGAGAACTGAAGTACCTTAAATAAGTGGCACCATCAACACCTTCTTCTGTGCTTGGCCAGCTTGGCTGTGCTACACTGACTGGTACTAAACAAATTAATAGGCCAGGGAGGACTCCAGGTGATGCCGTGGATTTGCTGTGTACACAAGCCAAGTACCTGTTCTGGTACCTAGAGCCTGAACTTCTGCAGCAGTTCAGCTCCAGCCCTGAGAAGTATATAAACTACTACAAAGCACCCATCACACCAGTCCCTAACTGGTCTTGTTCTGCTCCTTTATAGGGACCCAAATAAATGGGAACATGGCGCATAAACACCAAACATCTGCCAGACAACATGCAGTAACATTTCCTTTAAATTCAGTTTAAGCAAGTGAAAAGAAGCAATGCAGAGCTGTCTCTAGAGGCTGTACAGCTGTATTTGTGTACAACCACATGTGGGTTTAATAAGCCTCCCAGATTACTAGGCAAGACCTTTATTCATTCCTGTAGGTATTTACATCTATCACGTGGCTAATCTGCTAAAAGCCTCGTCCGGCTACAATGATTGCAAGTTGAGCATAGCAATTTGCTTTCTGCCTCAGAAGTAAAATACCATCAGTAAAAACTGACCTCCAGCTCTTGGAAGAACCTGATAACAAAGTATTCTCACTAAGGATGCAGAGCTATTTATTGGCTTCAAATAATTTGCTGAGTCTTGCAAGACTGTCTTACTGCTGCAATTTCTTGCCTAAGGCAACTCCATACGTTTGATTTTGAAAAGCTGTTCCCCTAAATAGCAAATATAAGGCACCTCTGAAACATCCAGAATGCAAGAAGCATCACAGCGTAGCTGAATTCTGCAGAAGTGAGATCTTTCAAGTGATTCTGAATGAGAAACTCTGATGACCTCACTATGGTTGAGTCTGAGATGTGCAAAGGAATCCAGCCCCCAGACTTCATTAGCATTCTTGAGAGCTGTTACTATGTCCTAGCACAGTGTTTCAGAAACATACTTCATTTCCTTGGGTGGTGACAGTACCAAAACACATGTTGATGAACAGCAGAGTGAAAAGTGAATCTAAAAATTCCCCACGACTCCTTAAAAAATAGCCAGATTTTTCTAGTTTTAGAATATCCTAGTAAAACCAGAATTAAGTTAATTTTGTAGTTTAGCCCTGTCCCACTGCTTTTGATTATTTTTTAAAAATTACTTTAATAATAAACCTATAACCAACAAAGCAACATTTCCCAAACAGTTTACAAAATACTGAAGTTTTAGCAACTTAAAAAAAAAAAAAAAGAGACAGACACTTTGGAAAGGCAAATTGAAAAACATCTCTTTGTTTCTCTACCTGTGCTTTCTTATGAGGTATTTGCAGTGTCTTAGCAGGTATTCCTTTGAAGGTCGACAGAGCTTGAGAGACCAGAAATCATCTAATCTCATCTTTGGAGAGCAGGACTTACCAGGATTCCCTCCAAATAAGTAATGGACCTAAGCAAATGAGAGGCAGATCAAAAAGTTGACTGTTTGTGTACATCCATTAAACAAAGACTATTTACCATGTCAGCATCTTTAGAGAGGTTTATTCTGGAGGGAGAAAACTCTGCCTTTTAGACAAGCTGCTCCTCCACCTTATTATCAGCCTTACTTTGCTTATATTTTAAGACAATAAAAAAGCTGCATTGTTAGAACCTCCCCCTAGCAGATTGCTGAGATATTTATAAACAAACATCCACAAACTATGTTATCTTTTTCTTTAGGAAAAACCTCGGAGCATGATAAATCCTTAAGCACCTAAGACACGAGCAGAAAAGAAGGATCTGAGCCAACACTTGCTGCCTTGTTTAAAATACTTGATGGAAACTATACTCAAACTGATGGATTACAAAACCCTTCTCCAATCTTGTCCTCAAAGATTACAAATTCTTGTTGTCATGAGAGAGGCTAAATTAAGGCATTTGCATTAAACCCTTCTCTAATTTGGGGGGAGCAGTTTACACCCATCTAATTGTGAAGTGGCTCCAGCAATCACATATTTTTTCTGAAGAAGATATATTTATACTTGTAAGGAAGACTCAGAAAAAATTAAGTCTGTAGACTAATCATAAAAATATTAAATATACCTCTATGCAAAATGATTTTTTTTTTGTTCAAGGCAGCCCAAACGACATAGTCTTTAACAGCCATTCTGATAATTTCAGCATAAAACACCTTTGAAATGCAAGGCTAGATTTACAGAGAGAGGCAAATCTCAAGAAAAGTGGAAATGTTAAAAAAGGACTGTTTATTTCTTCACTTTTTTTTTTTCTTCATAGCATTTGGCATTTCGGACTTGGAACTGTTGATATTAAACACGCCACAAAGGGTCTTCAAATACTGAGGTTCAAGAAGTCCAACAGGCTACCTTTCTTCAGAGCTTTAAAAATAATCACTCAAAACAATGTATTCTGCATCCCACTGGTGTAGGCTCTCATTATTATATCAGAAGAGTTTAGAAAGGTCATTTGAACAGAGGTTTCTAAAAATAAGACTCTTCAAAACAAGCACATCAAACAGCTCTTCAGATAAAGCTGGGCAACTGCCACGATTTATCTAACCTTCATAATAACTTACAAAATGCTACTCTCAATCTCCAGGTACCTTACACCTAGAAGTAAGCCAGTAGAGGTAGAATAGTATTAACTGTGCATCATAAATGTCCGTGAAGATGACAAACAATGCAAGCTCTCCAAACAGAAGTTGCACTTATTCCTTCTTAAAATCCCCCTTGTCCCCAAACTTTTCAGCTCGTTGGGTTTCTCAAATTTGATTAACATCCCAGGGAACGATAAGACTAAGGTATATTTGTCTTTTTCAGCTCAGACTGTTTCAGACTAAAAAGAAATTTTAGAAAAAGTTTATTTTAATTGCATAATATCCATGAAAGGTTAAGTAAATGTGTCACAGTGATTTAAAAATCACAGGTGAATAAAGTTACGGTAATCTAATCTTTGGTTTGTGCGTTACTGGTTAATATCATAGAATGGTTTGGGTTGGAAAGGACCTTAATGTGCACAAAGCCCTAAGTTCACTGAGCATTCTCATACACTATAGACAATTTTAAGTTTATTTAAGCATGAAACATGTCCATTAAAGTCAGATAGTGCTAAAGAATGATAGTTGCTTCTGACCTGCAGGGCAAAATAAGGCACCTCTATTAGAGTATATTCTTAACAGTTCATTCAAACACATCTTCTCATAGAAATGCTCGTAACTATCACCATTTAGAGGCATGAATGTGGCAGCTAAACTAAAGAAATGACTCCACAGTCACTAACAGGTTGCGAGATTAAGTCTTTGAGGACAATGAATGAAGCTTCAAGTGTGCTCAAGTACAAGAATAGCCGCTTGACAACTTTGTAGAGGTTTAGTATATGCCATTGTCTGCATTTTGATTTCATGTAGGAGCTATCATGTCTACTTCACATTGACAAAAAAAGTAGCTTAGCACCTTATTTCAAAAGATGATAATAAGTTAGATGGAAGTTACTCACCACATTAACACTGTACAAAAAGATATATTCATTGTTACCATCTTTGAAGAAGCAACTACCCCATAAGAGCAATAAGTGTAAAAAAAAAATATCTATGTCTCTAGACCCTCATACCTTGTGTAACTCATCGTACACCAGTTGATGGGCAAACCTTGGGCAGGGTTCCTCTTCCTGAAGGCTTTTACCTGGATTCTCTTTTGCTGCTTGGTCATTCTTATAGACACAAGACCTGAAATAGAAGGCAGTAAGTAATGACTAGTAGTACCTAAAGGAAGTAGAAAAAGTTACTAAAAGGTACCAATGATTGCAATTTGAACTGTTTGGAATAGACCAAACATTTTCTTACTTCTCTATATATTGCCCTCTATTATCCCATCCCCAGTCATAGCTCCACAAAGAAACCCATTCAACAGGCAGAGAAGGTCATCTTGGCTGAACGCTGTCCTCAATCACAAGTCAAACTAGAAAAAACTTCTAGAAAATGTATAATTTTATGTCATGAGCTTTGACAGTATCTTTAGATGTCGCATTATTCAGTAGCAGATTTGTCAGTATGAAGTATTTTTCATTATGGAGAATACCATCTTGGACACAGTAGAACTTTAGGACAGAAACTTCAGCAAAGCTAGTGTTTCAATTTGATTTCCAAGCAGACTCCAACTGAAACCTCATTTTTAAAAACTGGCATTCACACCCTTTGAAGTGATAGGTGCCACATTAGAAGATACTTTGATCACAAAAATGCTGCCAGCTCTGGAAAGGGGCAGTGACAACCAACCACCAAACACCAGACGGCAAATAGACAAGGAGATATTTTCTCAGCATAGTGGCTCTAGCAGCTACATGAAGGACCACTGTGCGCAGCCTGGAAAGAGCTGACAGATCTAGATTGAAGACTTCTCCAACACCGTTCACATAGCAGACCAGTCTCTCCTTAGTTTCTAATAACTAATAACACGTACACTGCAATTTACAATTTAACATTTGACTGAATTTGCTGCACTGGTGATGAATCCTGGCCTTAATAATTTCCTACAGGAAAAAATTCTTACAATGGTTTACTTCCCCTCATGCCATCCACCTGCCTCCAATATGATTTCACATGATTTCACTCCCTCATTTGGCTTATTGCCATGGTGTCTCTAAAGACTACAGGGGAAAAAGAGGGGCCTCAAGGGAACTCAGTTGTCTTCAGCGTTGCCATTCCATGGTTATAAGAGGTTACAGAGTTACCTGGGAGACAGGATCGGCTGAGATTGCTTTCTAAAGAAAGTCAGTGTAGATGCCAGAAATAGCACCCCTTTCATCAACTTACCAGCTGTTCCTCACAATGTCATAAATCCAGAAGGAATTCCTTACATTCTCTTCCCGCTTCTCCTTGTCTTTACTGAGCCCTGACAAGACATGGATTTCATTCAGTTCTGGATCAATGGTAGCCCTTTGAGTGAAACCTGTCATTGGAACTGCCAAAAAAAAAAAAAAGTTACACACTAAAAAAACCACAGGATATAGGAAGGGATCCAACATTCCTCCCCCTGTGATTCAGTAGATTTTCTAATAGCCATAGTACAAGCATGAGATTTCACATAACCACCTCTTCACTGTTCTGGGATAAAGAACATCTGAAGTTTAACCTCACTACCGAGTTTCCCAATTTTCGTTTTAATTACTTTCACCTCTTTGTCTTTCATATAAAACCAAACCCAACAGACTCAGTGACCCCAAGCTGGTATTTTTTTTTACGATCTCTCCCCCACAGCAATCTCATAATTCACCACAACTTAAAACTGAAATGGTAGATCTCAAAACAGGCGTGCAGAAGTTGCTAAGCAAACAATTTGCTTCTTCCACATGCCCTCCAAAGCAGGATGAAAGGGAGGAAGAAGAAGAAACATCACCCAGAGGCTGACTCCTTCCCTGCTAAGGACAAGTCCAATACAAATTCTCCAATTCCCTTCCCATTTGCAACTCTTGGAAAGCACAAAAACCATTGAGAGCTGCTGTTTCCTAGGGAAAGGCATGGGCAGAGCTATTTGAGAGACTACCAGCTCAGAAACGAGGATTAAACTGCCTCAACCAGCTCAGAAACGAGGATTAAACTGCCTCAAAACAGAGCTAGATGATCCTTGTAGATATGAATGGAGTGACTTTGTTATTCTCTCACCCGTAAAAGCAAGGACTGATTCCAGAAAACTTAATTGCAAAAGCTAGGAAACTCCAAAAAAAAAAAAAAAAATTCAAGATGAACTCAAGATTACATAGCTCACAACCTTGCATTGCTTCCTTTAGGACAAAGATGTCAAGGAAGCTTCTTGTATTTTATAAATAGTTGTATAATCACCCAACTAGTCTTTTGTTTCACCTTCAGATCTAGAAACATGGTGAAATACTGAGGATTCCAGCAGTTTTCATCATAATTCCCCGAAAAAAAGGTCAGCAAATTTGTTTGGCAGTCCTTTTTGTTTGTTGTATAATTCCCCATTTCCTGTTTCCCTAGGCAACCATCCTTCCAAAATGTATTTGTGAAGAGCACGTGATCTTTGTTTACAGATCCTGTTTGTCTCATTTCTCTTTCTGGGTCAATTTACAAAGGCTGGTAAAGGTTCCTGGCCTTCGATCAAGATTTTGGCACGAAAAAATTCTCAGAACTCTTGTATTTTGCGAATTCTTCCCTGCAATTAACTGTGAACTGCACAGACAGCCTAGAAAACAAGCCCTACACTAATAAACCATTTAATATTGCTGTTTAAGAACACACAAAACGGTATTTTGCAAGCCCAAGCTGTAATAGGTTTCAGTCTCTTACTTCAGTCTTCTCATTTGGTTCGCCAGGAAAGTAATAAATACAAATTAAAAAAACTCTGAGCAGCATTTGGTTTTCTGCAGTTCAAGCCTCTACCAAAATGTTTAGCAAAGCCAAAAAAACCAAGCATTTCCTGAAAAAATAATAAATGCTTAATTCTTACATAAACTTAAGTAGAAACCGGAATATATTCAGATAATTAATTCTCAGAGTCCTGTCAACAAAATCTTTGTTTACGGTTTTACGGAAAAGCAAGAGGCAGATCTGTTGGAGCCCTTAGCAGCATAAACCTGCCTATTTTGACCTCAAACTTTGCCGCAAAGTTTCAAAGGAAAATTAATCCAGTTTATAAGGAAATGGTGGCAAAGCAGAGGGGGGGAAAAAAAAAAGCAGGGAACAATGCTGGCACAACAACAACTACATACCTTGTCTTAGCTGCAAACCACAAGGAAGTTTTTAAATAAGACTAATGAGTACTGTGAAAGTCACCCAATAAAGAAATTGAGAACAAAAAGACAATTAGAGACGAAATATCATTAATTTTTGAAAAGTATCACGTAATGTGTTTGCTTGCATAGTCAGGGACTGAATCATTGACCCAAAAGGATTCAATTCAAGGCGTATTTTTGAGACATTTCTGGCAGGAGAGCCATCTAAATTTGATCAGCAATGCTAATGTACACGGAAAATGTCTTTGCAACCCTATCTGCTGCTTTGAACACTCAAGACTATGCCGGGTTTTTAGAAAAAAGCATGCAAATCTTCAGAGCATTAATACCTCAGGCTCATTGAAATGAAAATTATTATAATCATGAGGAATACGGTTGCTATATTACCACTGATACCAAAAGCGTATGAAGCTCGTCTATGGAAGTCCCATCCCTCCTCCTGAAATGTTGTTAAATAAAGGAATTTTGTATCTAGTCTATGCTCGATTTTCTGAAGCTGAAATTATTATTCAAATAATGCAGGAGGGAAAAGCCACCAAAGTTCAGTGCCTCATTTTTTTTTTTTTTTTTTTTTTACTCTTTATAGTAAGAATGGGATTTATCCGCAGCATCTCGATCAAAACCAAATTCAAACCATTTCAGGCTTCCTTTAGTTACACATCAATTGCTTCTTGAGACTGTCTGAAATGCAGAATGCCTAGAATAATATATCCGAAAATATATATCCCTACATTTAAAAGGGGCCTAAGACAAGGAGCAACTCAAATAACCAGTCTGACCTATCTAAGCAGCTGTGTAGAAGTGATATTTAAGTAGTGCCTTAGGCTAGATAAAGTTGACATCTAGTCTTTTGCAAAGGAAGATTGAACTAGAAAGTTAGATATAATACAATTTAAAAAACCCCAAGACAACAGAAATTGGGTTAACAAATCCTTGAAAAGAAATAGAAAAGAAGGCAAGCTACTACACAGTCAGAGGGAGATGCTGTGATATCTTAAACACAACAGAAACATCAAAAAAGATGCTTAGAAAGGAACTGTGATCCTTGGCAGAGCAAAAGGCCAACATAAAATCCTCATGACTGTCAAATGCTTCCACTAGGGGGTAAGAGAGATTCATCATCCGCCAGTGCAGCGGGCTTGCAGTAAACGCTGGATATAATTCAAATGATTGTGGTCAGCGTATTAGAGGGGGACATGGGTGTAAACTTGTGCAAGTCGAAAAGTATTTGTGATATTTAGCTAATAAAATGTATGTTGGGAAGGCAATTTAATTCTGCCTGGGAGAAAAAATTGAGCCTGTGACAGTAACTGCTTAGGATTTTTTTTTTTAAATTTTAAGATTCAGAGTAAAAAGTCATAAACAACAAAACGTGAGAATCGGACACAGTAATGTCAGTGCACTGCAAGAACTATTATTTGCAAACCACTGGATCCAAGGGGTACATAAAGTGGTAAGAATGGCTCCGTGGAAGTTCCTTTTCTTCCGCTTCTTCGAATAAATGTAGATGTAAATCAGCTTTGGAGCAAATCTCCAGCGATTCCACACCATTCAGAGTGCCTCTCAGGTCCGGCGATCGCTCGGGTCAGCTGTGGGCAGACAGCTCGAAGGACAAAGCAGCGACTGAGGACTTAGCCCTGGTTGTTTTGAACACAGCCCTGGCCTGTCGCTATGCAATACTAACTTGGCTCCTGTGACAATACATTACTGATTGAAGAGGAAAAGCTGTACAGAGACATTACTAAACACAATACAATCCCAAAAAGTCTAGTAGATGGTGAATGGTTTTCTTGTGCCACTGAGTTTTTTTCTGCATCATCTCATTAATCAGTCCAGGGTAGAAGGGCAATAACTAATTGAAAATAAGAAGTCTGAATCCTTTCTCCAGAACTTAAAATTTTTATTTATTTTTATAGAGCAAAAATGAAAAGCTCATGGCCTCAAGATTTGAAAACAATATTCAGCCACACAGGCCTTGAGTTAGCAGCCTGTTACATAAACAAGTCGTAATTCCTGAGAAAGCTTCGATAAGACGCTGTGTAACCCTGTACAACATAATTTCCATTTAAATATAACGCACGGGAAAAGGCTTTGTAGAAAAGCGACACCTAATCGTGAAACAACTATGTTCCCACTACCACAGTCCCTACTTACAGGCATTTATTTGATCACAGTGATCATTGCAGCAAGCTGAATATTTTGTCTCTTCCATGTGCAAGCAGCTACAGTGTTGGCTGCTGCCAGCACCTAAGTAAGAAAACAGCTTTTATGCAGAGGGAGAGTTTGCAAAGCAGTAAATTGGAGTTCACAGATGTGGTTCTCGTAGTACTAGACAGAAGTTTGGAAATTAAATCTCACCTCTGACATCTGAAGGGATACTATAGCATGTTTTTAAACATGCTTTGCAACCCAGCACCGGCAAAACAATGATTTAAAACTTGTAGTCTACAGACCACTTCTGAAGGATTCATGAAGGATAATTAAAGGAAGCAAGTTCGTTGACAGCCTTTTAGTGCCACCTAAGTTACGAAACCCTCGGGACACGTTACTGCTAATCCCACTACAAGTGACTTGCAAGTATCCTCCCTCCTTGTGATGCCTCGTGACTAAAAAATAGGAGTAAGCTACATCACATGGACATTGCTGTTCACCAGAACCTGGCAGCACCCTGACAGACTGATTTTAAAGAAGTGGTAGGTCAGCAAATTACTCCATACTGCTGCTTGTAATCCATGGAAAACCGAAGCAGCACCTCCCCTGCACTTCAGTAGAGCAGCCCCTTGATGAGTGATAGAGCTCGCGTACAGGCCAGCTGTTGACACAGCAAGATAATCATTATCCTCTTGGATTTTTCACGATGAGACTGCATTTGGCAGTCAGCCAAGGAGCAGCTAAGGAAACCATTCGAACAGTTTGGTTGTCATGTCGAAAAAGCAACAACCCAATGCTCAGTTCTCTCCCAAGCAACATGAGATTTTGGAAAAAACAGGTCAGTTAGTAAATGTGAATGGAATTCAGCTGCTCTGCCATCTCTGTAAAGCTTCCTTAGGATTTGGTGACTGCCTGCTCTCCTCAGCTTCACGGTCAGAGGAAAGCGTTTTGAGACTGGTTCAGAGAAGCACCTCACACGATGAGGAGCACATAAGGTCCCTCACAAAACAAAGTGCTTCCATGGCAGGAGACACGCTGGCCACTGGCAAGGTAGACCTTAAACTGAACAAGGGCAAAACACGTCAGGGGTCAGAGACAGACCATCAAAATGGGGTATTCGGGCTGCTTGGCTGAGTTGGATGCTGGCCATGTTGAGCTAGCTGTGATATCTATTTTGATTAATGTTTTTCTGATTTCATCTTGTTTTCACTCAGGATTCCCTGGACTGGGCTGTGCCGCCTCTGTCCGTGGTACTTATCCATGAAACCTCCTGTCTGTCAGGTGCACGGTTCTGGAATGAGCATCTGCCCCAGCAAGAGACCTGCGAACTTCACGGGTGGCGACAAAAATCTTTGCAGGATGTCCCTAAGAACTACTGCACCGTTCAAATGAACCACAGGAATGTTTAAGCCTTGTGCTCGCTTAACTTTGGAAGTTACTTGGTTCAAAGGGATATAAGATGATCTTGATTCTCCTGCCGAAGGAAACTCTCCCTCTGACCAACAGCTCTGACACACCACCTGAGTCAGGGCCAAACAGGATTATCACAGGAACCTTGACCACAAGTGTTCCCATTAGCTCCCTTAGACCTGAAACGAGTGCCCTTGATTAGTCATGGATTGTGCGCTAAGCAAGTCAGGCAAGCTGTCAGCAGAGCCTTGTGAAGACATCTGATACTGATGGAACCTCTACACCACGTGTACGCTTCAGAGATACGCTCTGGCACATGCATCTTGGGTTTAGGGTTGGGTTTTTTTCTGTTGTTTGTGTGTTAAGTAATTAAAAGAACAGTGCTCTGTGTTCCTCAATATACACATTTCTGCCTCTCCTCCAACCACAGGCTCTATTCAACTGTACTACAATTCCTATTGCTCCAGTTTGTACCACTGCTGCCTTTTCTTCACGCCCAACTCATTACCAAAGTTGCATTCTCTGTTCCTCAGTCCCATTTCGTCCATTCTCTAGCTGCACTCACAAATTTCCTGCTCCTAACAGTTATCACACAGCAGAAAGTCAACCACCCCAAATGGCCTGATGTTACTGTAGTGCCCTCCTTTGACAGCAAAGGGAACTCAGAAGGTTTTTCGATGCAATGAGCTGAAGAAAGCACCCATGTCAGACACAAAGAGCTCCCAGGCTTGCCTAAGTTTCGAAGACCAAGTCAGGAGACAGGCAAAGCTGTGTGCAAACCCATCTTTTAGAAACTGGACTTCGATCAAATTTGAACTTTCCTCAGGAATGAAAAAAAGCACATCTAAACTTGCTAAAATTAGTGTTCTTTACTCCAAATTATGTAAATTTAAGTGATACTTAATCACCCAAAATTCTCAGACACATCACCTATACAAGGAACAGGTTCCAGGATCAACATCGAAGGCACAACTGAGAGTAAAAAAACACCAAACAGCATAAATATCTCATCCAGAAGATGAGAGCAGCAAAAACAACATATCATTACCATAGTTTTCTAGCATAGCAACAACTTCGTATTACTGATAATCCTTAATTATCTGTTTTACTACATTGTAAAAAAAATCTTTTTGCTACGCTAACGGAAATTTTCGACAAATGCACAATTAAGTTCTTTTACAAAGGGCAAAAATCAAAATAGCTCGACTAAGAATAGAACTGAATGCCACATGTGAGCCAGGAACAAAATGTAATCATGGGACTTTATAGGAACATTTAGGTCAGGCATCCTCAACTTGACTCATCACACCGAGCAGCTTAAAACTTCACAGCGACTAGTCAGGGAATCACTTTGTTCATGCAGATCAAAATGGTGTATCACTACCTAACAATAAAGACTTGGGAGTTTGGGTGAAAATAGTGCTGTCAGCATTTGCTGTCTGAACGTAACAGGTATTTTGTTCTCGTCCTGTTAAAATGCAAATAATCCTAGCATTTTTCTTTCAAAAGCAAGGGAAACGTGCAAATCTGTTTGTTTACTTTCTACACACAGGAGAACGGTAACCTGAAAATCTACTCGTGAATTATTTCCAATGAGTCATTTTCTTACAAAAAGTCTACTATTCACCACTTTGGGGCCTGTGGGAATGGGGAGGAGGGCTAAAAATTCCAGTCTCATTTGCTTAACTGAAAGAAGCAGAGCTCAGTGTCTTCTCCAGCTTTAGGCAAATCTGAAATCTTTCTTTAAATCTGAAGTAGACACAGGTATCAGCTTAAAGCTACATGTTTGAAAGCTTCAGACTGTAAAGAAAAGTAATTTTAAAAAAGCAAAATAGCAGAATACTAGCAAATTCATAGAAAAAAAAATTATTTCAAAGCTCTAAGGACAACAAACAGTGCATGGGGGTGGGTGTAGAGCAGCATCGGGCAACATCCGGGCACCTCAATAAAGGAGATTGTCAACAATCCAAGAAAGAACCAGCTTGTAAGCAGTCAAGTAAATAAATGGCTCCAGAGAATAAGAGCTTGGGTACTCATCCCCCTCATTGGCATAACTAAATTAATGAGCAAACAGTAACTCATAACCATCAATAATTCACTTCAAAAGTTCAGCAAAATTACTTGCTAAAAATTAAGCCTGATCAAAATAAGGAGGGCAGCCTAAATTCAAGATCAATTAGCTTCCTGGGATTTTGGTAACTGGAAGAAAAGAAGCTCAGGACTAAATACAGAATATGAGAATTATTCATAACTTCTCTCCTATAGCAGAACACACCGCAACACAAATTTCCACATCTTAACTGTATGCTGAAAATCTGGATATTTGCAACACAGGAAAACAATGTGCTTATACACAGAGAAATCCTTTTTGAAAAAGAAAAAAAAAACCACAAAAAAACCCTCATTCTTCTCTAAGTCATTTGAGGAGAAGAGGCATAAAATCAGTTCTTTACGGTTGTGTTACAATGCTTTTTGGGTGTTTTTAATGTTTCTGGTATACAGAACTCCAGCAGTATGAAGTTTTGCTCCCTCCTCCTACCTTTTTTTGCCGCTGCCTGATAATTTAGTACAAGAACAAGACAACAGGTCTCATCTTTCTAGTCAGCTCCTGCCAGGCAAAATAACCTCTGTCCTTCTACTCCAATTCTCTGTCTCTGAGCATCCTACTTGCCTTCCTGCATCTCAAACCAAGCAGATAATTTCTATTTTATGGCATCTTTCACTTGGTGAAAACTAGGAAAAAAATTGCTTTCTCCTTTCCTGGTTTAAAGAAAATTACTTTTTCACTTTTTTTTTTTTTTCATCTTTGCTGGAGTTTCAAAGAAGATATTTTTAGTTCTTATTTTGCTGATTTTTTTTTCTTTTGAGGTGCTATATGGTTTCATGCATCAATTATTTGTATTGTGCTGAAGATGGTGAGTGTCAAATGACACAAAGGATAAAAGAGCTGGCATAAGTTTAACCTATATACTGTGGAGTTTACTTGGGTACACAGAGCTAGTTAAGGATGCTAACCTGATACCACAGGACACTGACGCTCGCCTTTCACCTACTTAACAATATATTTCTCATTTGTGCCAAGGGGAAAAAAATTAATATGCACTCTTACCCATCCCTGAATCTTTCTTAGTGCCGTCTGAGATGATATCCACGTGATCGCTGTCTACATCATAACTGAAGAAGTCATTCAAGTAAGTCTTTGATCTCTGGCCACCAAATACATATAAGCAGCGATTTTTCTAGAATGGAAAAAAAAAAAAAAAAGGATGTTGTTACAAAGCTCAAGAAAGTATGTTGGCCAACTGCGATCATTAACAGAAACATTAATGAATCGAAGACTAAGAGAAATGGTTTTTCCTAAGTTTAAAATCATGCCTTAACTATCAGGTCGGCCGGTCTGACTTTGGTAAGTATCTTTTACTGTCATCTCTGCAAAGATTCTCAGGAAACATTTGCGCAGAACAGTTTATTATTCTCAAACTCAATAAAAACTAAGAATTCTTGATTGGATTCTTAACCTTCTTGAATTCATGATTTCTCAGTTTCAAGAGCTAAACCATTAAGGGCTCAGAGCTTCTCCACCCCAAAAAGCCTCTTACAAATGCAATTTTAAAGACTTCTTTTTCATGATTATGAGAGACCACAAACTTGGATCCAACAGAGTTTCAGCTCCGGAGTGACTGGGCAGATTGTACGCAGTTAACTACTGCAGCCCTGCCTGACAAAGCTGTAAGTTCAGAACATTAAAACAACAATTCATTTTTCAAGTTTAACATTAAAGAATTAACAGTCTCCATGTCTAAAATCCGTTAGATCATAACCTAACCATTCAAAATAAAAAGAAAAGGGAACAAAAGACAGACTGCAAGAGAAACCATCCAGGTACCAGCACATTACTAAACTCAGAACAGGCAAATGGCAAGCAGCAAGCCAAGAATAACAGTTTTATTATTTCTTTCAAGTTTGCCAAGTGGAAAGTCCATAAGAAGCAGATTATTTTTCTTGCAAATGGCAGCAAAGGACCTAAACTTCCATGACCTGTGCTTACAGAAACCTGTGTTCTTACCTTTACCATGGATATATATTTGAAAAATTTGGTACCTGTGCAGAATTTTCTCTGGCAATATGCTTTGGACCAGATTTTAGAGAGCCATCCAAATAAAAATAAAAAGCTCTGAAAGCACCATATTCCCCATAGAAATTCTAATCTTTCATTTGAAAGGGAATTTTTTTTTACATTGTTCAAGCTGGTCAGTTTTCAGTTGGTGGTATCAGTACACACTTGAACACCACAATATTAATTTTAATTCTCTTCCTCCTCATGCCCAAGTCAGAGTTTAATATCAGCAAAACACCACGCAGTTCCCATGTTCTGCACTTAAGCAAACATGTGGTTGATGAGCACAACTGAAAAGGCACTGGAAGTTCTATATTTATTTTTTAATAGTGAATACTAAAAGTGCTACGCAGGCTCCTCTTCCCCCATCCCTCTGCCTTGCCATCAGGCTCTGGGTGACATGCCCACAATGCCATCTGTGCCCAGCTGTTAAAAGCTGCTCACGACAACAAGCAGCAGCTGGGTGCTCAGCACAGAGGAATATGAGGCCTGTGTATCCAAATACACACTGAGTAAGCCCCTGCACTAGCCAAATTTACTGTTCCAGTAACCACACAGGCTATTTACCAGATCAGAAGCTTCTAAATTGCTCTACCAACTTTAAAAGAAAAACTCTTTAGATGAAACTGAACCATAGTCTTTGGGTCTATTTACCATTATTCAAGTAAAATTAACTATTTAAAATTCACCTTGCTTTCTACTTGAAATTTCATTCAGTTGAAGTCATGAAAGCTCCAAGACTTGAATTAATACCACCTGCACTTACCAAAGCAGCATCAGAATGTCACCAAACATAAAATCAAGTGAGGCAACATACCGCTTGGGAGATTAAAGACCTTCAAACTTGCAAGAAAAAAATCAAAACCAGATGTTCTCCTTAAAGTCAGGCGTCATGAATCAAAAGATGGTGTGGATACTTACAGAATGGAACAACATACAGTGTCCTATTCGGGATTGGATATCCTCAGGTCCAGCATTACAGGAATCCTCTCTCAAAAGTTTCCATGTCTGACACTGGCAGTCAAAAGCAAACAATCCACTGAACTGCGGCTCACTGGCTCTGCTGTCATCAACGCTGCCGTTGCAGGTCAGAATTCTGCCTCCAAAGGTATAGATCATGTGTTTTTCAGAATCCATACACATCTATAAGAACAAGAGAAGTAGTTTTAAGCCAGCACAGTAAGACTTGAACACGCTATGATTTAAGATTAAACATCCCTCCCCTGCAAGTGATACCCAGGAAGTTAGACAGTGCTCTGCACATCTCCTGAACTTTTACTGGACAGAAAAGAAGACATATCTTCATGGTGGACAAGTATTAACCTCAGAAAACAGTTCCTTTATTTTAAAAGTGAGTCTAATTTCAACTTACTATTTAATAAGCAAAAAGAAGAAAAAACTACATGTACCTTTCACGACCTAAAAACCTTGCCTTTAGCTGCTGATTTTAGACATTTTAGAGCCTACCACCAGGATCCGTAGCCAATTCTACCAGAACATTAACAGAATATTACAATGGCTATGCAAGGGAAAAATTAAAAATCCCTGTTAAATTCACTGACTGCCACTGAACCAATCCAAAACCAGTCTGCAATTCGTTACTCAGATTCCCTCCCAAGCATATATTTACTGTTACCCCCATTATTTCATCATAAAGTAGACCTGTAACCTGGCCAAGGATTTTTTCATTTTTTTTTTTAATGAGACTGCAGCAGAAACACATTTATCCCCAAAGCCTGAATTCTAGTTATGGCACAAGAGCTACATGGCAGTACAAACCAAACTCCCTGACTCCGGGTGATGTTTTCAGACACAGTGCAACCCAGAGAGTTACAAAACACCAGAGGGGAAAAAAAAAAAAAAGAAACAAGATAAGATTACAGTAAGATAGAGATGCCACTCAGCAAAACCTACACAAAACACTTCTAGTGCAGCACATTTTTGTGAAGGTTAAATAAAAACCTGCTATCGCAGTAGATACTGAGGGAGAGAAGAGAAAAAGCTGCAGATTGATAAAGAATTCAGGGAGGACATTCTTTCCGAAGAGACAGCAAGGGAAAAAAGAAACAATTTCAGAAGCAGGCAAACAAGGTACTCAGAGTAGCCTTGCCAGCTGACAATTTACTTCTGCCTTTTCCCCAACACCTGGGAGACTGGTATTTCTTATTAATAGCACAGAAAGACTGATTGGCTTTTGTTCTGCAGACAACACGTATCTAATTTTCGGTGTCAGCAGAAACACGTACTGTGCTGGCAAACAACAGCTTTCGTTACAAAACAGCTAGTACCAATAAAAGCAGATCTTGGGCTGCTTTAAAAATGAGTACTGATGTGCTGTTTCTTGGCCAAGCTTTAGAAAAATCAATTAAGAACAAAATACCTCTTTCAAATACACAAAAGCCATTAAACACACAAGTAAATAAGTATGTGGTCTGAATATGTGGAGAGGTGTGGCTTTTTAAAAGATCAGTAGCCACTCCTCCAACGTGTTTCCATCTCTACAAGGTAAGCACATTCTATAAATTTTAAAAGATAACCAATTTTGAAAGAATCCTGATCCCGTTTGCCTCATTTCAGTGGCTGGCTTATCGTGTTCTTCTGAAGGTACCATACAGAGCTTTGCAAGTTGTTCCCCAACGCCCTCCGAGTAGGCAGATCTGTAAACCCAGCTCAACAAGCCTGATTAAAAACAGATGAACTGTGCTCTCAGCTTTAATAAAACATGTCTTAATAAAATGAATTAATTTGCAATGGTCTTTATGATTCTTCTGACTCGATTTGATTAGAATACCAGTAGTTAGTGGCATTACACAACAACACTATTAGAATTTAATTGAGTGCAGATCACAGCCTTCCCCGTCTCTGCGATGTTCCAGCACTTCTACATGGCAGGAGGCTATGATCAAAATGGATTTGCAAACATTGAAAACTTGCACCAAGAGTATCAGTGTAGCTGACCTGATGATCAAACACCAGCTTTGGACCTCCGTCTGCTGCAGTGTCTTCGCTCAGTAACATCCATGTGTTCGTGTCAATGTCATAGCGATAGAAGTCGCTTTTCAGAGATTTGCTGTTCCTCACGGAGGAATCCAGATAGCGTCCCAGCGTGTAGATCTGCCTTCGTTGAATGTCAATGCACATCTTGTGACAAGATCTGGCGCTAGGACCACTCTAATAAAGAAAACGACCACAAGAACAAAGAGAATCATGCACTTAATATTGCTTCAGGTGGGTCACTGCACACTCACTAAGGGCAAATAAGTACTATCAGCAACTGGAAATCCTTTGATGATCCAAGAAAATCTGCTTGTAATCAGACAAACACAGGATTAATATATAAATATCTACATAATAGGACATTCCTTAACTATTTTGTCCTTTAGAAAGACACAAGTAAAAACCTTAACACATTTTTTACAACAAACTTATGACTTGAAACCTTTTTGTAAGATTCCTTAGAAAACAGACTGTTTCCTCCAGGAGTGATTCTCAGAGGCATGTGAAAGCTACTTGATCTTTTAAAATAACAGAAGCTGATGCACACGAGAGGCAAATTAAGATGTCACAGCCTATAAATAACTACATAGGAAGAAGATTAAGAAGTGCTCTATTACAAGAGCCTCTGTTTTATTAATAGGCTGTTTTCTAACAGATCATAACCAGACACTCCCACAAGCAATCATATCCCGTAATGGGTCTTTGAAGGTAACCAAAGCACTCCCTTGTCCTTCACAAATAGATACGGCCATTCCAGCCTCCATCTCCAACAAAGTTTCCCACGGTAGGCAAAACTGCCACGAGTTATGATCTTCAAGAGAAATACAGAGGGCTCCTGTCAAATTATTACGTGCTTATCCATCCAGGAGCGCTCAACT
This sequence comes from Pterocles gutturalis, assembly GCF_000699245.1. Lineage (NCBI taxonomy): Eukaryota > Metazoa > Chordata > Aves > Pterocliformes > Pteroclidae > Pterocles > Pterocles gutturalis. The sequence continues at coordinate 20,584 of NW_010133334.1, read as the reverse complement.
TAATCACAGAGTAATTTATACAATGACATTACAACGATGCTACACAGTACTGGGCAGTATCCCCTTCTCCTTCCCAAATCTAATTTTGAGAGCCGTCGTATACTAATCTTGAAGCATGGAAGTGGTATTACTGTACTCCAAAATACTAGAAATCAAGAGATGCAAAGCCCTATTTGTATTAGATCAGAGAAAAAGAAAAAAATAGCATCATGCTTATAGATAAATTCTATAGATTAACTTTGAGAAGCTGGAAACCAGCATGAAAACTGGTAAGATTTCAAGTGATAAAAAAAGGTAAGATGTACAGACGACAAAAAAAAAAAAAGCCGATTAAAATCTATAAAAGATTGTGCAATTAGGCAAAGATGTAACATAAACCACTATTTATTGGAAGACTTAGAGGTAAAGAAAAGTAGTCATCCCACACCAAGTAATCAGCACAATATTTGCTCCATGTGCTACCAAATACCACCTTTAGAGAAAACACATCTTCATAACTGTAACATTTAATGTGAAAAAAATTATACTGAAATTATTACTGAAACTTAAAATAGTGACGTATTCCATCAGTGTAAATTGGATAAAATATGAAAGGAAACATTACATTTTTGTAGTTAAAACTTACTACTCATGTTATAGAATTCAATTTCTTGATTAAAGAACAGTTACATGAAACTGTTAACAGTAACTCAAAGGACAGCCTGAGGAGGTGAACCCAATTGTTCGTATTTTGTAAACACGAACCATTATGTCAGCAACTATTACAGATTTGGGGATCAGATATTTTATGGTAATTGAGATCATTTTCTTTTCCGAAAAAAAGTACCAATAGAAGTGAAATATTAGCATAAAATCCTGAATTGCAGCAAGTTTATCCATGGCCTTTGGTCACAGAAGAAGATGACAGAGAAGGTAGCAACACACTTTATCCTATTCCTAGAAAATACAAATCAGTATCTTCCAAAGGACCTGTTCCAAACACAAAGGGTTGTTTCTTTCCACAAAAAGTCTTGATTTGGGTATTCACAAAGGTTGATCAGGATGATTCATAAGGAAGTAACCCCAGTAGACAAAATCCATCTCTAGCTGGGACACTTAAGGATATGCCATTATTCCCCTGCCAAAGAGCACATATTTGCCTTGGCACAGCTGTTGTTTAGATGAAAAGTTAAGACCTAGGTGCGTTTCCTAACTTTCCTCTCTTTGTCAGGTCATTGCAGTTTTTTAGTTGAACTTGCTGGTTAAAGAATCTTCCCCAACTCCCTCACTTGTATATGTTCTATGGGCTAAAGTAAATCCTACCAGATTTGCTCAAATAACTGTTTTCGGCACTTTCAGGAATAAATCTTGATTTCAGAAATTTCCAGACCTGCCCTGCGTTGAAATGCTGCATCATCAAGTGAAATTTGTCTAAGCAGAGACATGAATAAGACACTTAGCACCTACAACACCAGTTTCAAGCTATTGCAACAGTTGTTACACTGGCCAAGGATACAACACGCAAATTTCAACTTCTAAGACTATGTTAAAATGAGAAGAGAATTCAGGAAAAAATACCTTTTTAAAGGGCTACTAAAGGTTTTAAGTTTGATCATTTCATCTATACAAGCACAGAAACTCCATCACCTCAAGCTCCCCTTAAGAACTTCACCAACTTCCAGAGCCTGCCATAGCATGAAACATCTCCTGTAGTAACGAAAACATCATCCAATTCATAATCTTTTCTGAAAGAAAAACGGAGTTATTCTTGCATATCATCTATGAGATCACATGGAACCTGCCAAAAGTTTCCAATTTAGTCTCCATGTTTACCAATATGCATAAATAACTCCATTTAACAGTGGTACACATTGGTTTGATATTTGAGGCAGAAGAAGGGAAAGGCCTAAATCTGTGCTCACTTGAAAGCTACTGAATTTGACTAAGGAAGTCCTCACCGTATGTGGGATATACACAAAGTCCATTTACAAAAAGACAGAAATGGGCAGAGACTGAAAATGAATAAAACACTTCTAAGGCACATGTGGTTAAGTGAATCAAGAGCCTGTAGGCGGTTGCGAATGTTCATCCAAAGACGTGTATTTCATGCTGTTACAATAGTCAGCCTGTTGTTTGGACAAAGAACATACTACCACAACTTGTCATGGAGAAATTGACCCAACAAATTCAAATGGGAAAGAGTTTGTTGATTACAAAAGTGTTCAAAGAACTTGATCCCTTATAAGCAACAAACGAGAAAACTTGACCATTATAGACATGACTCTTTTAAAACTATGGTTGAAGAGATCAAGGATTGTCAAAGAGCAGGAGAACAAGCTTTTGTTCCCTCCTACCAGGATGTAGGCTAGCTGACGGTCCATGAGTCCCAAGGTGTGTGGATCTCACTAGAGATCTCTGAAGCCTTACTCAAACCTGGGCCTTATCACCAAAGATCAACTGCAAACACACAAAAAGTACCTATCGTATTTGCTGCTCCCCTAAACTACTAACTGTCATTCCCAAACATATCTGCAGCTAATAAAGACAGTTTCACCCACACAGTGACAATGAAAAGAGATTAAACAAGCCCAAGTCATCTTGAGCAGAGCAGAAGGCAAATAACAGCTTTGACCAGTTTGCATTCATCATGGAACAGTTTGCCCAGGGAGGTGGTAGACACCCCATCCCTGGAAACATTCAAGGTCAGGTTGAACGGGGCTCTGGGCAACCTGATCTAGTGGAAGATGTCCCTGCTCACTGCAGGGGGCTGGACTAGATGACCTCCATGGTCCCTTCCAACTTAAACTGTTCCATGATTCTATGATCTTCTCTCCTGTGGTTATCTGAACTCATAACAAATCAGTGCAAGACTCCTCATCTCGTTCTTTAGATCCAGTTTCACTGAAGTGTCTCCAAAGGTGTTAGCACGTAGCATCTACATTTTTGCAGATGAACCTTCAATAACTGACTGATTTAGTAGAGGTATGACTTGCTGAACAGAGCACATCTTAGTTAAAACAGACTCTAGTCAGTCACATCCAGCAACCGCATGAACAATCTGAACAAACTCCAGCTTCGGGGACTCTTTCCAATTCTCATCAGGAAGCTCCTGGCACACACATGGCAGAAACTACACGTGAAAGAAGCTTGTGACTAGGCTAAGTTCTTGTTGAGATGGCAAGCGATGCGTTACGCTGCTTTGGCCAGTCCCTCTGCTGATGCCAAGGCTGCGGTGGCAATAGCGGAGCATTAGCATATCACATTTCTAACCTACAGGGCACCAAACAATCCCAAAGATTACTAAGCACAGGCACTGTTCGGTTTCTGTGGAATTCAATAAGTGCCTACGCAGAGCTAAGCCTAACCTGAACAAAACAGCTCTCTGCCACCCAGCACCACCGTACAATTAGCACAGCATAATAACGGCTAAAACCGATTAACCAGTATGTGCCATGGCCCTCTTTTAAAGTGCTATAAAATACCCAGCTTCTGTGCTCTACTCTAATATCCTTCCTCAAACGGGTTGGTCTTGATTGCAGCTCCTCAGGTCTCTAAAATATAAATGCCCCGATAAGGATGGGATGGCAGGGAAAGGAAGGGAGTATGTATAGCTAGGAGTACCCAGGACAGGCTTTCAATCCTTTAAGTGCCCAGAAGCGACCAAGGGCAAATAGGATTTTTTTTGGTTTCATCAGTGCTACACAAAATTCAATTGTGCAATGCCAAGTGAATACACAGTATACTTTATGAAAGGCCTTCTCAACATGCTAAGCCACTTTATAAAATCTAATTAGAGCTTTCTTCATTTAACTTGCAAATGCTGAAAGCAATTATCCCACTTAAGGACTAACTTACAAAACGTTTTCAAAAAGCAACACAACGGCACCGAGAGACAACACTGCCTCCTTAGAATAATTGATTTGTTCCTATACAGGAGAGAAAGGATTGAGACTCAACTCCTTAGGGTAGGGTCTGCTCAAATAACTATTTACACCAGAACCAGCATGCATCATCTTAGCAACAGCATCCTGGCATGCTCCACCAAGGCACAAACATGATAGCTTTCATTTTTTGTTTTGTTTTTAAATAAATGTCCTACAATCCCACTTTAATGCTAACAGGACTGCAGGAAGCCAGTTCCACTCCTCATCCCACCCCCCAAACAAAAACTGGGGGAGCTTGGCTTCTTTTTGGTTATCATAACCTTTTGCAAATAAAGGGTTTTCAGTTGCAAGAAAATCTGTTTTATTCAGGCTGATCCAGATGAAAAACCTCAGGAGCAAGCCTGGACCCTGTTCAAGAGTCAGGGAAATAAAAACAAAGAACAGCTGACTAATTCTCCCTTCTTGGTGCTGTAAAAGACTGAATGGAATGTGAACACTGCCTCCAGTATAAAGTTCAAAAATAAGCGTCATGAGGTAAATGCTCTTGTCCTAAAGCAAACTAGGACGAGGACATAAAAAGACACAAACAACCTACTTTGTTTCCAGTTCTGAGAGCAGGCTGTCATGCAACAAATAGTCCCTCCTGCCTACACACAACTGCAGCGATTAATTGCTCTCATTTCCCAGTTGCAAAGTACAATTCATTTCCTCCTCCACCCCACCCCCCTACAAAAAAAAAAGAGAGAAAGTTCTCCACAATCTTGAAAATGAAAGGACATGCATATTATTCTTGGCGTTCATTCAAGTCTATACGCTTTTGAAGATCAGAGCTTGTTAGTGTTTTATTAATGCCAGTCTTCAGGTAACGCGTACTCCCAAAATGTTTAATCTAAGCTGTAGCTCAGAACAATTTGCTTTACTCTATTTGAGTCCTAAATTCAGCAAGAGAAACAACTACAGCCATACACAAAATAAAACACTGTCATCCCATACAAGCTGCTCACAGAAGGCATTTTAAGTTTCTCATAACTCCAGGTGCCAAACACCTAACAACAAAATTTAATCTATTGGCTTTTTTTATGGTAGCATAGGGCATTTGTATTGCCCATCAGCCCAAAACACAAAGCGAGTGAAGGCTGATATATTGCTCCTAACGCCCGTGCGATCCCCGAGCACATGCCAGGAGTGCCATGTCACGAGATGGAGCAGGCTCTGGCACGTCCCAACACACAAGTAAAAGCTTAAAGCAGCATACAAAGCGAACAGTTACACCAGGTCGGCAGCCACGCATTTCAGCTCTAGGATATTCTTCCAACAATTTATGGAAGATAACAGATATTCCAACTTAATTTTACAGCTGCCCTACCAGCTATAAAGAATATTCTTCGAGAGCATGCAAGTTAAATACGTTCTGCCAATGAATATTTGGGGAAGTCTATTAAATAGATCAGAACCTGGCTAAGAATCACGCCGCTTCAAAGTCCCAGGGACCAGTACTGGAAAGTCATGGATCTACACAATTTTTCACACGATACAGTTAAATGTCTTACAACAAATATTAGGTTCAGATATCAAAAAGTTTCTGACCAGTACTTGCACATAGTTAACTATTAATACGCCTAGCCACAGCTAAGACAAGGAAGATGTCCTTTGATCAGGCAGTTGACACAGTATTTGAGCTATGGCTAATCTGCTTACAAGTCCCCTCCTATAGCAAGGCAACTGAACAGATTTAGTTCCAAAGTCCTTTCTGGGCATCTGACTCAGACATGATGGAGCAGATTAAACTCAGAGGCAGCTTTTTTAGCATACAGTTTTGATTCAAGGTGGGAAAACACATTTAAAAAAAAAAAAATTTAACAGTATGAAGCTTTTTTTTTTTTAATCCTACAAGCATGCACACGGTTGGGATAGTCCTAACGTCTCCCTGCTGATATTTGATGGCCTCAAGCTGAGCCTTCCCTAAAGAAACCTTTCCTGCTTAGACTACAAGTAAAAAATAAATGGCCCGGTGTTCTATTTTTGAAAGACGGTTCAATGAGCTTATAAGTCAAATGATTAAGCTCAGACATGATCCTTATGATAGCAGCGGACTGGATTTGATGACCCATGAAGGGCCCATCCCTTCCAGCCCTACGTAAGACTTTACTCAGTCTGTTTGCTCTGTCCTTAAGGGATCAGTGCAGGTTCACGGACTCAATGCAGCACATAAGCATCTCTTCATTTTCACAGCAATGTTCAGGTTCTATTCCCACGAGAGTCTCCCAGCAGGCCTGGCTTGCAGAAGCAACTAATTTCAGAATATTTTCATAAAGGAATGAACTTGCACATTATCTATTGGCTTCTGATAAATCCTGATTAATGCACCTCTGAAGAAATAAAGAAATAAAACCTCTGACAGATGTGTTGCATGAGTTTACCTACAGAAACCACTTTGGCAACCGATCCTGTGTACCGCCAGTGCAGGGAGCCGCATTCCTGGGTTATTTCTGAGCTACGTGCTCTCACTGTTTGCCCTCACACCAAGGTAGCGCCAAGGCCTTCCAGCAATTCATAACACCATGGATCTCATGTTGCAGTAAATCAAGACATCCTATGATCAAGAGAATTTCTAGGCAATAGTGGAAAGAGGGAAAAAACTCAAAGAGCTTCAAGCATGCAAACAGCAGGAAATAATTCTTTCACTTGGGTTATGCACATAAAGGTCTTGGTTAGGCTTTAGTTTACAGTCAAAAATAAGTTATCCAGCCTACGTGATTCAGCTTCGAAATGCAAACAAGAACAGCAGTGAAGCAATACCTTAGTAAAAGACAACCCTGCAGCTAAAGGACATCAATACTATGTTTTTTCTAAAGGCACAATTTACCTGCAAACCAAACGCTACTCACACTGATAACACATGAATAGAATTGTAGCTGCTTAAACGTGAGCAAGCAAATTGTTGCTTTGGTAAAAGTCAACTCCTCAGCTTTGCTTTCAGTAACACTGCTGAAATATAACAGCCGACCCACCATAGAACCAGAGCTTTCACCAGCTCTGAGAGATGGGCTCTCAGCACAACCTCCCTCGCGTGCCGAATTTAACTAACCCCATTAACAATTGCAGGATGTTGAATGAGGTCATTTTCGCAAGCATCACAAGTTCACGCTGTCCTCTCATTACCAGTAACAATGGCTAGCGAAGGTCCAGCCAAGACAGATTTTTCCATAGATGTAAACTGCTTGGCTTAGCTACAGTCACACTTACAAACCAACAGGCTAGCGGGATGAAAAAAAATTAACTTGTCGTTTATGGAGTGTTTAGACACAAAGATGAGGATGCAGCAAATTTCTGAAGGGCTGGGTTGGTTTTTTTTTAATTAATTGTCCTTGAAAAGTTGGTGATGTATAAACATTAAATTACAAGTCTAAACACTTTGACAGCCACAGGCTCTCAAATGTTTTTGAGAAAGTGAAGACAGTTGCAAAGAGATGACAAAGAAACAGTTTGTACCCAGAGGTGTTAGAAAGTCATAAAAGCGGCTGAACAATTTTTCCCCTCAGGCTAACCCATGGCTATGGATTGCCATCCCAGGAATACAGGTACAAAGATCAGTTTAATGCAGGCTTCCTCTGTTGCCTATTACAGCAACATGGAAAGAGGGGAAGAAAAAAAAATTATATATATATGTATCAGAAGAGAATATTTTCAGTGTTTAAAAAAAAAAACCACAACTGTGGAAATTACCATGCCTTCTTTTGAACTAAGTGACAGCTGAGGAAAGATAGAGCTTCTGAAATCTTTGTTTATATCACCTTCCAGCTATTCTCAGAACATGATTTAGTTATCCAGCTGCAGGAACCACATGAATTATCACTGGAAGCACACTGCTAGTCTCTGCTGTGTCAGTCTCAGAAACAAGGCATTTGCAATTTTGCAATAATCACACAGAGGAAAATCAGCCAAGAAACAGCGCAAGGATTTTCACAGGAGGTCTATGAAGCACCATGCTAAACCCTTCTCTTCCATATATTAAGAATAAACACAAAGCATGGCAGTAAGCACATGTGGAGGAGCTTTTAAAGACAGAGCACTGAAAACAAGGCACCCATGGGGCAATGCAAGGACTAGAACCCAACATTTCCTGAATCCCAGGATCAGTAAAATCTCCATCACACACATGCCCTGGAAAATTCACAGATTAAGTCCTATGAAACACACTCTGCTCTTTCAGGTCTGAGAACTCAACCTATCAATGCACTATCCATTCTGCCAGCATATACTCTTGAGACAGCCCAGAAAGCTTAAATACTAATTAACTCCAAAACCCAGTGGCAGAAATACATTCATTATTAGCAGCAAGGTCCACAAAAACTTACTACATTTTCAAGCCTGTAATTATCCAGACAATTTAGCTAAGGATTTGTCTATGATACTACTTGAGAACGCTTCCCCTATGTTACCATACAGGGATAACTGATATTGCTTTAGGGATTTCTCTATTTGTACAGCTTGAGGAGTGTTAATGTAACGGAAGTCTTTCACAGCCCAGCTGAAATAAGAGACTACTCTACTCCCGAGGCAAAGTTGACTGGTATATGAAGCTCCTTTCACCTTGCTGGCAAGAGAATAAACTTTCCTCCCACCTTGTACCCCTACACACTCTCCTGTTTCTTTAAAATCCTTTTTCCCCATGTACTCACAGTGTGAAATGCAGGGTTCTAGGGATTCCAGCCAGCTCTTGTCTTACAGGTACATATTTCTGTGTCTTTAAAACTCGAAAGGATATACATCACCATTCCTTACATCAATATCCTTCACTAAATCCTTACCTGAAAGTTCTGTGATACTTTAAGCAGTCAAATTAAGTGTCATCTTCCCCAGATGCATTCACAGCCGCCCTAGAGTGTCTCTGTACACTGCCTCATCTGCAATTTACGGGGAACTGGATGATGCAATAACATCGTAATAGAGTCATATAAGTAAAATAAAGTTGCATTCCAGACCAGAGGTCAGAGCAGTAAACTCATCATAAGCTAGAGATGAAGTGGTGATTTTTATCAGAACATGAATACCACAAACCAGCTATGCTTGATGCATTGCTTCAAGGTGTAAAAGTAGTTTATGAGCTACACCCTTTGCAGCTTAAGGCTTTATGATGGTTTGGAAATCCATGGATAATCTGAAAACTGGCACACATGAGCTCCAGGACTGCCAAAGTTTTGCAGCCTTCAGAACCCCGTGCATAATGCATTTATTTAAGTCCTCCTTTCTCGGTGAGACTGACTTCAATACCAGTGTGTGGAGGAAAGGGACCTCCACATGTTGAAACATCGGGTATTAGGAATAACTGAAGTTTGGCTGGTTTTCTGTGCTTTTTTTCATACTGGAAGGAAGAACTACAGGGATTTCATGATGGAACTGAATAACTAAGGACCCAGAGCTGTTTTAAAATATGGATGATCTTATCTTTAAAAAAAAGGTCAAAGTTCATAGAATCACAGAATGGTTTGGGTTGGAAGGGACCTTAAAGATCATCAAGTTCTAACCTCCCTGCCATGAGCCCAGGCTGCTCAAAGCCTCATCCAGCCTGGCCTTGAACCCCTCCAGGGATGGGGCATCCACAGCTTCTCTGGGCACCCTGGGCCACTGCCTCACCACCCGCACAGGAAAACATTTCTTCCTAATGTCTAGTCTAAATCT
>NW_010133334.1:10000-10946 GCF_000699245.1 Pterocles gutturalis | reverse complement strand
TTAGGTCTCCTTGGAGCCTTCTCTTCTCCAGGCTGAACCCCAACTCTTTCAGCCTGTCCTCATAGGGGAGGTGCTCCAGCCCTCTCATTAATTTTGTGGCTCTCCTCTGGACTCTCTGCAATAGTTCCAGGTCTTTTTTATGCTGGGGGTCCCACAGCTGAACACAGTACTCCAGGTGGGGTCTCACGAGAGCAGAGTAGAGGGGGAGAATCACCTCCCTCGACAAACACGAGTTAAGAGGACAGAGCTCCTCAGGCACACAAGGCAGCATAAACAAATAAGAAGTTACCTTTAAAAGCTGAAAAACTTTCAAAAAAGTTTATAAAAAAATCAAGGTACTCCTCCCTCAGTAGGATCTTTTTGTTTCGGACTGCCTGTGTGGAAATCACTTAAGACATTAGCCAGGCTTATGTGAGAGTCCCCAACATTTGAGAGAAAGAATACTGGCTAAAACTTTTTAAAGCCATTATGCTACTAAGCAGGGAGGAAAATAAAACATTCGCATGCGATATTAAGGATCAGCCTAGAATACCTTTCATCTGGTTCACTTCAGCATCTGCCATCTTTGTCCTGACTTTTATAGGCATTTACACTATTTAGGAAGTTGGCTCAGAGGTACATCTGCAGTATCCAAGTTTCTGTTGCAGGCTTTTGGGGACAGCTGCTTTCTCCCTATGTGCTTTTGTGGCACCAGGCGTCTCGTACAACTGAGCATCTGTACAACTGGAACTACTCCGAAGTAGGACATGGCAGATTCAGTATATTAGATCTCAAGCCCATAAAACATCACAGTATTTGAAACAAAAAACCCCTCAAGTTACTTCAAGTGTCTTCCAAACTACATCACCATCTGTGGGAAGGAGTCAATATTTGAGACGAGTTCAGTTCCTACACTGAAAACAGCATAGGGTAAAAGCTTTACACAGATAAGCTTACATAATTCTGC
>NW_010133334.1:0-9969 GCF_000699245.1 Pterocles gutturalis | reverse complement strand
TTTGCCAATAAAAGCTAACAAAATTCTGTCAAACACCAAAAAAAAAAAAAAAAAAAAAAAAATCAGTCACAGGTGTCACTAACACTTACATAAAACTTACACATCGCATAAAATACTTGTGTGGTAATACGAGGTTGGAGCTTTGGGGAAATTCATCCATGTCAACAAAAGTAAAGAAATGCATGCAGACACGGTAGAAAATTTAACTGAAAATACAATAGCAGATGAAATTCACCCTGGCTGTCATTATTGCGAGATCTTTCCCCACTTGTCAGCTTTTACTTTCAGTATTCTGGAAAAGCACTTGCTGTTAGCAGTGAACTGTCACCTCACAATACACCCATTTTCTACATCGTTTTGAACCTACTGCAAAGCAGACACTTGTTGACCTCCGCTTTCCTCCATTGTGAGAAACTATTTATCCTCTCAACCAGCTAGCCCATGACAAGACCTTCACTTCTACCTAAGAGCTCTGACAAGAAGCACTTAAAATTTTTTTGCGAAACGCAGTCTCATCTAAACCTAACCTATTTACACAATTTCCACGTCCTTCACAGAGCTGATTTGTGAGCAGGATTTTCCTCCAAAAAAAGCCAGAATGGGGATGAGTCAACATATCATACTTACAAATACGCACTAGAGAAGCCACCAATTCATGCAGTAACACGCTGTTTGCAGGGAGATCCTGCATCTCTTCTCCTGTAGTTAGGAAATACTGAACTAAGGTACACGACCGCTAGTGACATACAAAATACGCCAACTATTATGCTTCTTTACTTCCATTTATCAAATCTCCAGAGGCATCAACATCCCTCAGCATTTTGATGCTATTTAAAAATCCACATAGCTACCATTTCACACCAAACTCTTTCCTACAGTTCACTTAAACTGTCCTCCTGTACTGAACTTCACTAAATCAGCCTTCAGAAGATTAAATTGCTGCTTAGAAACTAGAAATATTAAGACACCAAAACATACACATGAAGTTTCTCTATTAATTGACACTGGCCTAGGATCAAAATGCCCAAGGAATGACAACGTTTGTGTTTTCAAAACTATTTATTCCCAAATCATGGAAAAGTCTACTGATCTATAACCACTAATAAACCCTGGAGACAACAGCATTTGTCACAACATTCCACTTGGTTCAGGGCAAAAATCCCGAAAGGCTCTTAGACTTCACGTGTTGGCTGTGCCTCATGCCAACCCATTTGCAGAGCTGCTGCACAGAGGAGACAGGACCAAAGCTGTGGGTCCAGCTGAGAGGTCATGAGCTGCTCCACAGTGTATCTCCCTTGGAAGGATGCAGGTTTAGAGGAGGATGATTTGACAAGGACTGCAGGAGGCTTGCTGGCTCCACACACTGAAGGGATGGTGGGGAAGCTCAAATTCAGGTCTGTGTGTCCATCAGCAGCTGTGGTACATATGCTGGAGGATCAGTCCAACATTGCAAATGAGTCATAGAATGGTTTGGGTTGGAAGGGACCTTAAAAACCACTGAGTTCCAGCCCCCTGCCATGGAGCAGCCCAGGTTGCCCAAAGCCTCATCCAGCCTGGCCTTGAACCCCTCCAGGGATGGGGCATCCACAGCTTCTCTGGGCAACCTGGGCCACTGCCTCACCACAGTAAAACATTTCTTCCTAATAACTAATCTACATCTCCCCTCTTTCAGCTTAAAACCATTACCCCTTGTCCTGTCCCTGCACCCCCTGATCCAGAGCCCCCCCATCTCTCCCGTAGCCCCCTTTCAGCACTGGAAGGTGCTGGAAGGTCTCCCCGGAGCCTTCTCTTCTCCAGGCTGAACAACCCCAACTCTCTCAGCCTGTCCTTGGATGGGAGGTACTCCAGCCCTCAGAGCATCTTCGTGGCCTCCTCTGGAGTTTCAGAGTCCAACACTGCAAGCAGGTCCCCTAGACCCACTTTTTAAACACATTAGCGATCGCTACTCCAGCAGTGCTCTGAGCATTAAAAGGGGCTATGAAAAATTAGCTTTGGTAGTATGTCAAAAATCACAACTGCAACTTCAGGCGACAAAGAGACATTTCTCCAGCTCACTGGCAAATAAACAGGAGCAAGAATTTACTAAAAAGGTCACACGAACTTTTCATAACGCAATGCCAGCAGGGAGATGATGATAATCTGGCATTGCAACAGAAGCTACCAGTACCTTTATCCCAAAAGCGTTAGTGTGTGTTACCCCTACGACAACGCTGGACAGGATACAACTTTTACAATATTCTGCTCTTGTCCAAGCTTAATTATTCAGTGACTAATTTAACCACTGTCACTGATTATTTAGAACAAAAGAGCTAGAAGCACAAGCACAATAAAACACAAAACAAAGGCTAAATTCTACTGGAATCTACTCAGAATATTTTTTAAAATTCCATGTCAACAGACATTTCCTTTTAGCAGATTGTTTGTGAACAGTTGATGTCCCTATTAGAGAAACATCTGGAGTCTTAGTTTTTGAATTTACTTCTCAACATTTGAGATTGACCTTTTCATTTCCAAATCAGGTTTTATCCAGATCTCTTTAGAAAAAAAAAACAAAAAAAAAAAACAAAAAAAAAAACACCAAAGCAACACCCCAATGCTGGTTTGCAAGTACAGCACCCACCAGTTCACTGTATCTCAGTAAACTGTCAACAAAACCCTGGACTGTGCCTTGGCAGGACTTCTCAACTCCACTGCAGACTATAACCATAAAGAAAGTCCTTCTGGAAGTTCATTTCTAAAGTCACACACATTTCTTCACATCCTTCTCTATTAAGTACCTCTCTTCTTCAAAATTCCCCATACATTCAACTCATTCTCCATTTTTTTTAAATTCCCCTATATTGCTTCCTCTCAGCTCAAGACCCTTTCCATCTTCCCTTTGAATTTCCCAACCTTGCATCGCACGCAATTTTTTTTTCCTCCAAAATCCCTTTATAGCCACTTGATTTTAACAACTCATCTGTTCTACTGTGTCTCCCATGCAGCCCTCCTCTGCCTATCCCTTCTTTCTTCCATCCCAGCGTCACTCTGCTAGAGTTAGGCATGAGGAACTCGAAAACATACTCTGCTCCTGGCACTGCTGATGCCTTGCATCCCAGCCAGACCTCCCAAGCTCTACAGAAGCTCAACTGGATGAGGCAGGATCCCAGCAAGAAAGGAAATGAATTCCTTAAACACCAGAACTACCCACCCTGGTTTGTGCAAGAAGAAAATACGGCGACTCCTTTTTGCCCTATTTCACTGCATCCTGAGCTAGACCAAAGCACACACTAAGCAGCTACAAAGCACGAAGAAAAGTGAAAAAAGCGACAATTAAAATTGTTGTGCCTTCTTTTCTATTGCTGTTCTTCACTTTCCCAACCCCCTTATAAAGGGAGATGAAAGCAAGGAAGTTTTAGCTGTTTACCATATAGTTGATAAAAGAGAGGAGTCCCAATTTCCCCTCCTTATCTTAAGGAGGTTACCTGTTGGGTAAACAGTGAGAAAAATAGTAAAACCCACAGTTCAAGACAAACAGAAGAAACACAAGCCCAGTCTACGTGAATGGACCCTGGAAGAGTCAATCCAGCTTCAGCATCATTATCAGTAAACACATGGGTAGCCATGAGCAGTGATGAAAGCACGAAGAAGAATAAAAGACCAACTTACAGTAAGAGTGAAAAAACAACTTACAAGGCTACAAAACGTAAGGACAATTTTATCTTTATACGGCTCTATTATGATAGAAACCGGAATATCACGTTCAGTTTTGTTACGGCCCATTTTGTAAAAGGATGTTAGAAACGATAAGTGCACGACACACTGAGATTTGAAGGCTATGGGAAATGCCTTACTGTGTGATTTTTTTTTTTTCAGCTCAGGCTGTTTGTCCTACTTGATTACAACCTCTAAACACCTTTGCCAGGAAAAAAATGGCAAAATTGAAGTGTTATTTAACCTGGTACGGAAGCTCACAAAATAAGCTATGACAAGAAATTGGAAAAATACAAACGGGAAACAAGATGTTTTTATACTTTTTTCCAAATAGTTGAGGAAATTTTTTCAATAGTTGAGGAAACTCCTGAATTTGTCAAAAAGTGGTGAAATCTCAAACTTCTCATACCTTCAAGAAGAGGCTGCATTGATTTCCTGAAGTTATGCTCTGACAAACAAGTAACGAACCCAAAACACAATAACCACATGGAACTTTAACATTTCACAGTATACAGCAAAATGAATTACACAAGCAAAGGTCTTGGATTTTTTTTTTTGTTACCTCCTATAACCCAAGCTGCATTCGTTTCAGAGCTTTCATACGTCAAATACTGAGCAAAACAGGCCAAGGAAAATGGCTCAAATGAATACCACAAAAGCTCTTGGGATTGTGTGGCCTCTGGCAGTTACCCCTGTCCTCTAGATTTCCGTCTGTTAGTTGTCCATTTCTACTCAGATTTTTGACAGAAGCTAAAAAAATAAACCATTTGTTTCTGAAGCTCAACACCAGGTCTGAAATGTTTATCAGCAAGTCCAGTTGTTCCATCTTATCAAATTCTTCAACTCATGTTCTACTTGCTGAACTGATTTCTGGCCGATCAGTCTGCTCTTGAGAAATAAACCTTTCCCCTCTAGTAATCTGAACACTTCAAAGTCACATCCATCTCACATTTTCCCAATGTAAGCATTTCAAAAGCCTTCAAAACTTGAAGGTTTGAATTTTGTGGCTCTCACTGCACGATATACGTCAATATAAGCACTTCAGAAGCACGGCACTTTTCTGTGCAATAATTCATATATTTTTAGCCATACGGACTTTTGCAGAACTTACCTCTTTCTCGGTATCCCTGGATATACAGGTCCATTGGTTTTCCTTCACACTGTAAGCCCAGAAGTCAGCCAGATCCTGAGTTCCATCCCAGCCGCCAAACAAATAAACAGTTTCTATTAACAAAAAGGGAGAATACATTAATTTTACTTTAAAAAGATAATGCCTTTAAATTTGCTAACACCTACAAAACACCTGTGACAAACAAACAGTAGGCCTTAATAAGAAGAGAAACAGAAACAGATACTTATTTAAAGCACTGCCCCTTTTTACCTGGAACCAGTCTCCAGGACAGAAAGAGATGTGCTTTGCTTTAGTAATGGAAAGTTTTTAAGATTGTTATACAGCTAATTCTCAGAGAGTCATCTTCTGTTTCTACCTATACAAAAGAGTCAATCAAATCCACAACCTTCTGACTAGAATTAAAGACAAATTAACAATATTTAGCATCTTGGATACTGTGCATTTAATCTATCAATGACAGCTCATAATGTTTGTATAAGATCTGCAGTTGAGAAAGACTTCTGCGATAGCAGCAAAGCTTTTCTGTTTAGTCCATCCCTTAAAGGAAAATTCATTTCAGCTATGAAATCTTCTTCAAGGAAATGTGTTGCATAAAGTACCTTACCTGGTGCTACAAAAGGAAATAGACTGAGTTACAGATTTAAGTCAGTGTTTCAGGCCCATCTGTTACCTTAAAGCCACAACTGCTCCGTGCACAGCAAGTTCAAAGGCTTCTCAGACTTGCTGATAAAACCAGATGAAGCCTCTGAACATGGGAAGCATGTAAGGAAGCCTCTGTTCTGCCACAGAGAGATAACTAAGCTGCTGCCATTACAGAAATATCACTATCTGGTCTCAAATACTAAAAATATTTCATTTTTCGACTGCATTAAAACACAACACAAAGCCAAGTCCAAGAAGAACAAGCCACTGAAGACTTGCAGAGCTCTGAAAAACTCCTTTAAAATCCACAAACCAGTTCTATTATGGAGGTAACGGCCAAATTTTAATCCAAAACCAATTAAAGAGCAGAGTTAGAAGCGTAATTACAAAATGGGAATAGTCCTTGACCCTTACCTACCATCAGGATAGTGGTCATCACCATGGAAAGGTTACCCTGGTTCATTAACTTTAATTACCCTTCCTCCTGGACTCAGGGCTCCCAGTGTTCCCTGCAAAGAGCAGGTCCCTTTGTGCGCATAAATTCTCACAGCTCACAAAACCCACATTACCACAACAGCTTCATTGATAGCCGAGAAAAATAAAAGATTTGGCACCAGCTAAGTATCCTATTGGGACCTTGCCAAAACGTCATGCCTGCCTGTAAAGGCTTTGTTGTCTCAGATGAAATTTAATAGCAAACGTGAATGAATCTGATGAAAACTCACACTTTGAAAGTTACCTAAATCGAGCTGACAGAATTAAATGGCATGTAAGCACTGAAAGAGGGGTACAATCACACAGCTCCTGCAAACTACGAGCATCCTCAGAGTCCGAGAGGAACGGTGATAACACAAGTGTACACGAACAGCATGCCAAACTTATTTTGCATCTTGATGTAAAACTGTAGCTCAGATGAAAGAAAGGCTCCATTACTATCTCGACTCAGAATGACTATCATTTTTTAGTCTTATTATAGAACTATACACGTATTTTTGTAGGAAGTTTCTGTATTTTTTAAAGGAACATTTCTTAATACTTAAAAGGATCTGCTGATGGTAATGTCAAGAAAATAGCTTTTCATTCTACAGTTGGCAATTCGTCTCCCATGATTTAAGGAAAAATTATTTTGGTTTTTTTGGGGTGGGGTTTTTATTGTTGTTTTTGTTTTTAAAAAAACCAAACCCCAACACAAATCGAACGCCACTCCATTCCCCAACCAGTATCACACCTTCTGCTCTATTTGTCAATTCAGATTTTGTGGGGAGTGTTACTTTTTCATCCTTCATGCAGAACTCCAACCAGGACAGACCCAGGACGCACACCCAGCACTCCCAGGCATTGCCATAACACCTCAACAACATATCAGCAAATCCTCAAAGAAGAGGGCAGGCACAGGAAAGATACCACAAACTTCCAGGCAGCAGGAGCAGGGAAGCTCAAGGAGAGCAGAGCAGTCTCACATCAATATAATTATTTCTACTTTAGCAGCACTAGGGAACTCAAGATACAAGCAGCAAATCTTGCTCTGGCAGAGGGAAGGATTCTTCCTTTCCATCTGAGAAACATGTAACACAGCAATACTGATGCTGCTTTACTAAAGTAAGCCTCTATTCTGCTTCAGGGACAGAGCAGAAGAATTTTCAAACCTACCTGCAAGGCAACAAGAAAAACATGAAAGCAGTTATATTTACCCAAAGCTTTTACCAGCTACATTTAGGAAGGCGAATTTCTCCTCCAGCATCTTAACCTTATCTCCTCGACATTTATTTTTGAATACAGATGCAACACTTTAAATTAAATATGTTCTGTGAATATTTCTAAAGTGCTTGCTTAGTCAAAAACGATTCTGTAATGTCTGAATTCTTTTCTTCCCTTACTCTCTGGAATACTAGAAGGTGGAGAGCACTCCTCAGCAAAATATTAAAGAACCTATGTCCGAAAAAATTAACATACTGCCTGTCGACCTCTCCTTAAGTTCTATTTTTCAGAAGAGTATGCAAAGCAGCCTTCCCCAATCCCTGTTAAGTACCAAAAATCCTGGGGTAGTTTCCATCTACATTCAGATTTTTCTGTCTACCACCCCGCAAATCATCTTTCTGTGCAGTCAGTCCCCAGCCTATACTACTGCACATCGCTGTTACATCCCAGATTCAGGGCTCTGCTTTTTTTTTTTTTTGGCTGAACTTCCTAAGGCTCTCCCTGCAGCCCGTCAGGGTCCCATTGACTCACAGCCATACTCTCTAGTTCATCAACCACTGTCCTCCCCACCTGCTACCACCACACACTTGCTGAGGGTGTATTCGAGAATCAGTGTCCCTGGAACTAAGAAGGAATCGCCTCAGAATTAAAAAAAAATCTAGATGTAAGATATCTTCAAAGCCTTCTACGAAAGGATGTCACTTCTTTATGTAGCAACCTGAGATGTAAATTATCTGCAAGCAGGACTGTCCACTTTGTAAGGAGCACTTAGAGCACAACCATAAAGCCAGACCTTAAATTTTCTTGAAGTATCACACTGCTCAGTTTCTGAATCACAGTTCAGTGCAGATGGTGGCTCGATGTAAATTTTTTCAAGCTAGGGCTGGTCTGGGTAGGCACATTCAGTCTTCCTCTCAAATGCGAAAGCACTGAAGTTGAGTAACCTCCAGGATTCAGCAGCTGTTTGTGTTTCAGAGCTTAGAAGCCATCTGTGTTTTGTTTGAGAGATCTCTTCATCTTGTACACAAGTCCTGTCTTTAAATATCTTATGGATAGCAATGTTTTCCTCAGGCAAAACAGAATCCTTCTTCATGTCTGCCGCTCTCTCTCCCCATCTTTTTCATCTTTCTGTGCTGCTTTTGAACCAACCTCCTAATTTCCACTGTGTTGCCCTCATATACTATGGGCACACTGTGCCCAGTTCTCTCCATCTCCCACTGTTCCCAACCTACAGATCTGTTCTTGCTTATCTAACAGAATGGACTAAGCAGAACTCCTTCCTATGAAAGGAAAAGCAAAATAACGTACAACCAAAATTAGAGCAGTTTCACTTGAGTGCATGAAGAGAGGTAACACATCAATAAAGACCATTTCATGATTATTTTCCTTCAAAAAATGTTTCTCTTGCCACAGAGAAGAGACAAAAAAAAAAAACCCTGTCTGCTTGGTTATTATTTCTAAAACAGGGCTTGTCAGAAAACTTCAGAAGGCTTTATCTAAATGAAATAAAAGATGAACATTTAAACAAACAGGATGTATCACTAAATATTCTTTTTTAAATATAATTATTTCTATATAGTCTATAATTCTGTTACCAAAAGAAATTACATGGCTTTATGGACTACACTGTCATTCACAGTGCCCTATAAGAGCAGAGGAGATCAATTCCATCTTAACTATGAGAGCCTCCAAAACACAGTACACATTCCTTAAAATACAGAGGTATTCCTTAAAACTTGAATTTGACAACCCGCTTACCCATTCCCACTTTCTTCCTAAAAAAGCATAATCAAAGTTATGTTATCAAGGCACCAGCGCTAGATGCCTACATCCTCATCCAAAACTGCATTAGGGCTTAATGCATCTGGGAACACAGCACTATACACAAGGCTGTATTTTACTGCTTGAGTATTTCAGCAGGGCCTACGTAAACAGTAGGATAGCTTTTAATGGCTGACATTCAGCGCACTTAACACAGCATGTTCTTGCGTGGTTTTGGGGTTGCTTTCACTTTTGGTGTTAGTCTCTGCACCTGAGTTGGGACTATCCAAATAGTTCTCCTTCCTTGTAGAATAGTGCAGAAAACTCCAGCCTCCCATACAGAGAACTACCTTAGACATGCATCTTGCAGGAAAAAGCAGAAATAATATAAGCCTGTTTTCATTTGCAGTCTACAGGTTTAAATTATGTAACAGCAGTTTCACCAGTAATGCCTCTTCCTAAATGTTTCTGCTTATACAGACCAAAAACACTTTCCTATTTCTGCCATCCAGAGTCATTCCAGTCTGAGAATTAATATGATTAAAAGCACAGAAGACATTGTGAGAATCACTAACTCCAAATTTTTTTTTTAATATAGGAAGATATCAGGCTGCATTCTCAGTTCTGTATCCCAAATTACTCACATTTTCATTTCAAACTCCTTTAAGAGTTTTTCCACGCACAAAGAACGCTCCACTTAGCTCTAAGACAGCTGCAGCAGGTATTAAGAGCGTGTACATCAGATGGAAATGAGCTACAGCACAAGTTACGGGTTGCCAGAATTGCTCTTTCGGTTACTTTCAGCCTACCCTAATCGGAAGATAAAACATGCTAACAGGCAGTTTAGACCAAGTTAAACTATGTTCTACCTGAAACTTAAGAGCATAAATAGCGTCTCAGTGACTCAATCCACTATCAGTAACTTGAGATCTAGATCAACTGCTTACCCACCCATATCCTCCATCCTAACACTAACAGATGTGCATCCAGCAGGCTTGGTACCATTACAATATCTATTTAAAATATTTATTATTTAATTGATT
>NW_010133333.1:31726-59867 GCF_000699245.1 Pterocles gutturalis | reverse complement strand
TCGCTTCCTCTGAGGGAGCCCTGAGGCCAGCTCAGGCGGTGACCGCGGGGGATCTTTGTGACTGACGGGGGGATGTTTGGGGAAGGAGCGGTTGAAGTTTCGGTGGCTTGTGTCGCTGTGGGCCCTTCTGTCCTTCTGTCAAGGGCTTGGTTTGGGTTTATGTAATCTGAAAATGGAGGGGTTCAAGCCTCTAAAATATTTTCCACGTAAAGACTCATGAGAAGGTTTGGTTACATGTTATGATGGTAAACATCCTGTTGCAGTGGTTGGTGTTGCTATAAGTAGAGTTCCCATCTTTAGGTGTTAGTATCTGCTGAAGAATGTAACACTTGCCAGGCCCTGGGTGCTGGGTCTGTCTTGTGCTGGCATACTGGAGAATTTCTGTGGAGAAACTTGGATGAAAGTGTTCGAGGAGTCAGATATGATAACGATGGGAATGATGGTGCCTGGTCATTATAGGATAGTTGTAACCCTTAACTTGACCCTGCTGTTTTTCAGCTGTTGCCAGACCCTTGATTTAGGGTTAGATCACCATGGGGTCAGGCACCTTGACCTACTGGAGCGTATTTTGGTATTTGAGGAACTAAAGAGGGGTTCAAGATATTGTGTGGTGATACAGATTTATCACAGGGTTGTAAGGCCTAAGGAATATAGTTGTTATGTGTAATTGTATGCTCTACTGGCACAGCATCCTTGCGGGCTATGGGATGTGTGCTTTGGAAACAGGCAGCAGGGGCAGCATTAAGGAAGAAGCTCAGAGATTTCAATAGCTGAAAGCACTAAAAAAAAGGTGTTTCTCTGAAGAATTTACAGGACTTGATGCCTCCGAGCCCCAACACACCACCACCATGTCGGGCACTGTGTCCATTCTCCAACAATTTGCCAATGGCTTGAAGAGTCGCAGTGAAGAGACAAGGGCGAAAGCTGCCAAGGACTTGCAGCATTATGTCACCATGGAGCTCCGTGAAGTGAGTGCTGCAAATGAGACAATTTATCATTGCTTATTGTATGGGTGTAGG
This sequence comes from Pterocles gutturalis, assembly GCF_000699245.1. Lineage (NCBI taxonomy): Eukaryota > Metazoa > Chordata > Aves > Pterocliformes > Pteroclidae > Pterocles > Pterocles gutturalis. Next base: position 58,848 of record NW_010133333.1, on the reverse strand, counting down.
GCACTGGCTGGGTACTTTGGAGGTGTGGATTTTTGGAAAATGGAAGCTGGTCTTAGAGAGGAGGTGGGCATAGCAGGCAGCTTTGCCCCAATATGTAGAAGAGGTGGGTGAGTTGGTGACACAGATGGGTGTCAAGCACCAGAATAAATAAACTTGACACGTCTAGTGCACAAAGAAGAGATACTGTTTTGTGTTTGTAATGTATGGTTGATTTAATTTCTTTCTGTTTAAGTGACTTAAGAAGCATTGTCTTTATGGAGGTTTTGGGGTCAGGAGGGAAGGAAAGAATGCTAAAAGCTGATTTAGACTTTTTACTTCTACAGATGAGTCAGGAAGAATCTACCAGGTTTTATGATCAGCTGAACCATCACATATTTGAGCTGGTCTCTAGCTCTGATACAAATGAAAGGAAGGGTGGCATTCTGGCTATAGGTGAGTGAAAGTGCTTAATGTATCTGGTGAGTTTTCTTTCTGTGCCTACATCTATTATGGACAGATTTTTGAAAGGAATGAGCTTTTATAATTTGGACCTTATGTCTGACTGCTCAGTATGCTGGGTGCATGCTAGTTGCTGGGCTCTGAAAATCTGTCTGTAAGTGTCAGTATGGGAGCTGCTGAGTGGCTGGAAACCTCGTGCTTAATGACTCCTGAGCTCTTCCGGGAGTTGAGCATCAAATGTGAGTGCTGAGCTCAGCTGAGAACAGTTTGTGCTGTCCATTTATTTGTATAAGGGTGGGCTGACTTTCCCAACTCTCTTCAGTCTGAGTAGGCTGATTCTTGTTATTCAAATTTACCTGGCTCAGTAACAGTAGCTTCCATCCCTGGGAGGGGCTCACATAACTTCTGCTTTGATTCTCATCAGCTGCTCCCTCAGTTGCTCTGGTTCTGCTTTTGTTGTGATGTGGCGGAGCTGCCTGCATCTTGACTCTTAGGAAAATTGGCTTGCATACATACTTTGTCTTCCAAGAAAATAGTCTGTATTGTAGCAGTTATGTCTTTAATAACCAAATATGAGGTGCTTATGGTTTAGGCTCACAGACATAATCATTCCATCCCAACATGTTTGAAGACAGCAGAAGTCCCTTAGCTAAAGAAATCTTTTTTGACAACATCTGATTTTAAGCTGACAGTATCACTTTAAAATTGCGGTCTCACCAGGGCAGAGTAGAGGGGGAGGAGAACCTCTCTTGACCTACTGACCACATGTTTGAAGACAGCAGAAGTCCCTTAGCTAAAGAAATCTTTTTTGACAACATCTGATTTTAAGCTGACAGTATCACTTTAAAATTGTTTCTGTGAATTTAGTGCTGTTGAAAAGTGCCAGCTAGACAGCCCTGGACAGTGATGGCCTCTTTATCTACAGAGCAAGTACAACCCAGGCATCGGCAGTGAAAACTTCTGCCACCTGCCAGTGTGCCTCCATCCTGGCCCCGAGAGACCATCTCTAAAGCTGAGGAGGAGAGCAATCTCCTTGGTCCGTTCAGTCTTTGACTTCTCTACTGAGGTGGATCAGCTGTAGTATTTGCGTGTGGATGGATGCCTTTCTGTTGGGAATGGGTCTGTGATCCCAGAGTGATTTTTTTTTTTTTACATGAAAAATGGGGGAAATCTATGAAGCTACTGTCTGCGTTTTCCTGCGCACTTAACAAGTTCAAGCTCAGAAGAATGGTGGCCCTTTCCGACTGCTTGATTTTTTTTTTTCCCCCCCTGTGGATTGCAGTTTAGGAGGAGTTAAAGGGAATCTCTGAGGAATGGATAGGGAATACTAGCTCTCATCTAGGGTTTACCTACTGTCTGCCTCACTGACTCTTATGGACAACCTACAGCGCTGCTCCCTTTCTCTACAGCAAGCCTTATCGGTGTTGAAGGAGGTAATGCCACCCGTATCGGCAGGTTTGCCAACTACCTGAGGAACCTCTTGCCATCCAATGACCCTGTTGTAATGGAGATGGCCTCCAAGGCTATTGGGCGGCTTGCTATGGCTGGTGACACCTTCACAGCTGAGTATGTGGAGTTTGAGGTGAAACGAGCTCTGGAATGGCTGGGAGCTGACAGGAATGAAGGTCGAAGACATGCAGCTGTAAGTGATCTTTTTTTGTCTTCACCTGTCTTGGAATGGGATGGTTAGGATGAGTTAACTGTAGTAGGAAATGTGCACAGAATGCCATGGAAAAGCTCTGATCAGGATCAGAATGGGTACCAGTCCATGTCTGAGAATCTGTGATGCTCTAAAGAGGACTGAGACACCATTGTGCTAGGAGTAAAAAGTACGGAGTTTGAAATGGCTCAGGCTCACAGACATTGACAGTCTAGATAAATTATATTAGAGTCTAGAAGTTACAAGGTTTGTCTATGGGTGCTCAGCCTCACAGACTGTTACTGTTTCTGTCCCCACTTCCAGGTTCTTGTCCTGCGTGAGCTGGCAATCAGCGTGCCTACCTTCTTCTTCCAACAAGTGCAGCCATTCTTTGACAATATATTTGTGGCTGTGTGGGACCCCAAACAGGCCATCCGAGAGGGAGCTGTTTCTGCCTTAAGAGCCTGCCTTATCCTCACCACTCAGCGGGAGCCAAAAGAGATGCAGAAGCCCCAGTGGTACAGAGTAAGAAAATAACTTTGTTTTGAAGCAGCTCCTCATAATTCAGTGCAAATGACCAAGTGCCAGTTTTTAAAAGAGCTGAGCTAAGAACCTGTGTCACCTTTGTCAGTATGTCTGATTGTCAGTGCCTCCCCTTGAAAGGATTGAAAATATAATGGCTTACAAAATGAGTAGTTCCTTTAGCCCACTGTAGAAGTAAGAGACTTAATTCCATCAAGATTTCGTTGCTCCATCTGCAGCTCATTTTCAGCTGTTGAGCCTGACCTAGTTTTACAGCCATGCAATCATCTATCTATTGTCATCTCTTACCAGCGAATGGTTTTATTAGGGTAGATAAAACACAAGTGCAAAAGGTAAGGATTCTTTTGTCTGAACCTTAGCTTTGCTGCCATTGTCACATGAGTTCAAGCTTCATAATATCAAATAAGGTTTGGATAGAGCAGTCAGATGTTGTGAACTTGGGTTCCTCATAGTCAAATATGTGATGCAGATATTAATGAAGTTTATACCATGGAATGTTTGACTGGCTGTTTGATTAGTGCTGTTGAAAATGCTCTGCAGCAGAGTCCACAATTTCTGGGTGAATCTGAATTCTGTGCTGGTATACTCTGTTATTACTCAGTTGAGGTTTGTGGCTACTCTTGGGAAATGACAGCATATCAGTCACTCTTGACTGGCAGTACTACTTTATTTCCACAGGCTTTGTTTCTACGTGGTCACTGAGATTTTTTTCTTTTCCCTCAAGCATACATATGAAGAGGCTGAGAAGGGCTTTGATGAGACTTTGGCCAAAGAGAAAGGAATGAACCGTGATGACCGAATCCATGGTGCCTTACTGATCCTCAATGAGCTAGTGAGAATCAGCAGTATGGAGGGAGAGGTGAGCAAATGAACAAGATGGGGATTCGGGGTTTTGGTTGCCAGGTTGATTGACAATGTGTAGCCACTCAGCAATCTGTGGAAATACCGGGTTGTGGTTGAAAAGTAATCTGAACGTAGAGTCAGAGCATTGATTATTATAAACTGAAGTGTGTCAGAGAAATAACAGTAGTAAGTTTGGGCTGAGTGGCTATTAAGCTCTGGAAAGTACTATTAGTACTACAATGAAAAATAATTTTATATAGAATGAGGACTTTCTGTTGCATGTTAGATAGCCAAATATTTTTTCTGGATTTTGCTTAGTTGAAGTTTTGCAGCCATTTGGATATCAACTATACAGGATGCTGCTCAGGAGATTTGAATACCACTGTGTTGGGGATCTCTTTTTCAGCTTCTTTTTTTTTTTTTTTTTTTTTTCTTTTTTACAAAAACCTCTGCTTTTCTACTTTGTCCAGCGCCTTAGAGAGGAGATGGAAGAGATCACTCAGCAGCAGCTTGTGCATGACAAATACTGTAAAGACCTGATGGGCTTCAGTACCAAACCTCGCCACATCACTCCCTTCACTAGCTTCCAGTCTCTTCAGCCCTCTCAATCAAATGCTTTAGCTGGTCTTCTGGGGTACAGTGCCCACCAAGGAATCATGGGTTTTGCAACCTCGCCTGTCCCAGCAAAGTCTACATTGGTAGAAAGTCGATGCTGCAGGGATCTAATGGAAGAGAAATTTGATCAAGTAAGTGTTTGTTCTTCAAGATGTCTGCCAACATTCACAACACTGGTTCTTGTAGAGCAGTTGTCTGCCGTGTCCTTGCTTAGCAGGCGATACTGCCTAGTATTGAATTGAGGCATCAAAACTCATTAATTTTACATATTCTGGCTTTGTCACTGTCTTAGAGCAAGTGATCTACTTTCTTTGGAAGCAGTCTTAATTTTCCATCTTTCTGGTGGACTCTGAAGCCAGATGTCAGTAGAATAAAGTACCCAGGTAATAAACATTTGTGCATTACTGCCAATGGCCATTCTTCAACTCCCAAACTATCTCCTTTCAGGTGTGCCAGTGGGTCCTCAAGTGCAGAACCAGCAAAAATTCTTTGATCCAGATGACTGTTCTCAATCTGCTACCACGGTTGGCAGCTTTTCGTCCCTCAGCATTCACAGGTGACAAGACAGATGGTTGGATGTTAGAAGTGTTGCTGAAATTGGACTGGAAGTTATCCAGCTCTCTGGTCCAGATGAGCCTGTGCAGGCAATGCAGCAGTACAAAGGTGGTGCTTGTAAGATGAGCAAATTCCTCTGTGGGAGGACAGTCTTTTTTTTTTTTCTGAATAAGTGTGACTTGATATCTGATGCCAAAATGTTGCTCTGATGAAGAAAATTAGTTGAAAACTATTGTCAGAATTCTGTGATCAATACCATAAGAGTTAGAACATCCTTTTTGTTTTTTTTCCCTCAGTATATCAGACTTAGGGTTGAACTCTGCTGTCTTGCTCCCACTCAATGTATCCCAAAAATATTATCAACAGACTTGTCTTCCTTTTTCTCTGTTGCATGTGCCAGGAAATATCAAGTAAAAATGGGAAATACTGCTTTAAAGCAGTTCAGTTGATTTATCAAGCAAACTTAAGAGAGTATGAGAGTTGGAGGCAAGTCACCAAGCTGCTCTAAGTGAGTTGGAACAAACTTTGTGTTATTATTCCAACTTTCCAATCAATCACTATAAAAGCAAGATGCTTGGACCTTGTGTATAGAACTTGTCGCAATGTCTGTTCCCTAGCTGTAAACTCGTAAAGGTCTAGTTGCAAATGTGATGAAAGTGTATAAACCTAAATGAGTTCCAATATCTTTGTTGTTCTTTCTTGTGGGCAGCTGATCAGTATCTTCCAGACACCATGAATCATGTTCTCAGCTGTGTGAAGAAGGAGAAGGAGAGAACAGCAGCCTTCCAGGCCTTGGGTTTGCTTTCTGTGGCTGTGAGGTCTGAGTTTCAAGCTTACTTGCCAAAAGTCCTTGAAATCATAAAAGCAGCTCTTCCACCAAAGGACTTTGCCCACAAGTAAGTATGTAGAGGTTAGAGGAAGAAGCTGAAACACCTGTTCTTTGTATAATTCTTGTGATGTGGGATCAAATTATTGTGTTAATATTGGAGGTATTTCTGTAAGTCTGATAACAGAGGTGTGGGATGATGAAAGATGTTTGAAAAATAGCAGCTCCTCTTAATTGACTTGTATGTGGTCACTTTCCAGGAGGCAGAAGTCTGTGCAGGTTGATGCCACAGTCTTCACCTGCATTAGTATGTTGGCACGAGCCATGGGACCCAGTATCCAGCAGGACATCAAAGAGCTTTTGGAACCTATGCTGGCTGTGGGCCTGAGGTGAGTACAAGGCACGGGAGCATATTTTCCTTTTAGCCACTGGATGGCATTGTTGGCCATACAGAATGAGACCTTGAAAGTCTTCAGATGGAGAAGGAAGATTATTACTTTTACATGACCTTTCAGAAGATCAGTATAGCTCTTTCAGGAGAATAACGTGTTTTAAGTGTTAATGTGTCTGTTGAGTTACTTACTCTGTGTAAAGAAGTTTTTTTGTAGAACAACTAGTGAATTCACAGGCAATCTCCTTCACTTTCCACTATTCAAACACATCTGGCAACAGCCTGCAAAAGTTTAGAAAGCCTCTGAAGGCCAGCAGATTTCTGCCATATCGGATTGGCAGGGAAGGAGAACTGAAGTGCTGAGTATTTGCTCCTAGCTTCTTTCACCTTTGGAGCTGACAGTTCCTGTTAGAAATTTCTTAGCTCATGAGGTGGTTAGTATGGGAGGGTATGGAGAAAGTAACCAGGTAGCACAGAGCTGTTTAGATTAGATTAATGTTGCTGTCTGGAAGTGTATTTAGTTGCTGTGATGTGTGAATGCCCGCAATTATCTTATGATGGGCATAGGCATAAACAAAAGGGTAAAATATGCACCTCATATTGTTTCTGTTCTAATGACTGCCTGCTTCTCCCCTCAGCCCTGCTCTAACAGCTGTGCTGTACGACTTGAGTCGTCAGATCCCCCAGCTAAAGAAGGATATCCAGGATGGGCTGCTGAAAATGCTCTCCCTGGTTCTAATGCACAAGCCTCTGCGACATCCAGGCATGCCAAAGGGCCTTGCCCACCAGCTTGCCTCCCCCAGCCTCACCAACATCCCAGAGGCCAGTGATGTGGGCAGCATCACCCTTGCCCTTCGTACGCTGGGTAGCTTTGAGTTTGAAGGTAAGATGAACTAAGGACGCAGGGGGCCAAGGGGTGTGGGATATATACACTAGTGCATTGGAGGAGCAGGAAAATGCTGAGAGCACTTTCTTTAAATTCCTTTTCCCTGGTAAGACCAGTAATTGAGGTGTAAACCTGTGTTCAGTTCCCCATCTTCTTCTTTCTAGGCCACTCTCTGACTCAGTTTGTTCGGCACTGTGCGGACCACTTTCTGAACAGTGAACACAAGGAGATCCGGATGGAAGCAGCCCGCACTTGCTCTCGCTTGCTCACGCCTTCCATCCACCTGATCAGTGGTCATGCCCATGTGGTCAGTCAGACGGCAGTACAGGTTGTGGCCGATGTTCTCAGCAAACTGCTTGTTGTTGGAATAACTGACCCAGGTTAGTGTGGAGTTCAGAGAAAAGGGTTTTCCTACCACATGTTAATTTTAGCACATGAGCTAAATATTAATATTAGGATTGTAGAAGAATTTGAATGTGTTTGCCACTAACTTAAGCTGTCATTCTTTGTAAATTAAAAGGTCTCCCAATTTCTCTTCCCAGATCTTGATTTTTGAGGTATTAATAGAACGCTAGTGCAAAATGCTTAAACTGTGCCCTTGGTAATCCTTTGAACTAGGTAGAACCCTGAGACTTCTTTTGCTGCTGTTCTGTGTCATGGCCTTCAACTTTAGTTTGGGAAGGGAGTGGTCCCTTCTGTTGAATCTTCCTACTTGATTTTTCTTTTTTTGTTCTTTCAGTTGCGATATGGTTACTTGGGATGAGTTCATTTTCTATGCACTGCCTGCATATGTGCTGCTTGCAGGTGCAAGAGGCTGCCATTGTGCTGATCTGGGTACGGGGCACTACTGAGCAGCACTGAATCTGTTGAGCTGACCTACCCTGTTTCTCATACGTAAAACACTGATGTAATACACATGCTGGGGAAGCTCTCAGCATTTCCCTGAGGTTGTGAAGAATTTTTGAGGCCAGTTTGTGAATAAGACCAATAATAAGAACAGGAGTTTACTGCATTTAAAGAGAAACAAATGTGTTTTTGCAGACCCTGATATACGTTTCTGTGTGTTGGCTTCTCTGGATGAACGATTTGATGCTCACCTTGCTCAGGCAGAAAATTTGCAAGCTCTTTTTGTGGCCCTGAATGATCAAGTATTTGAAATCCGAGAGCTGGCCATCTGTACTGTGGGTCGCCTGAGCAGCATGAACCCTGCTTTTGTCATGCCTTTCCTACGCAAGATGTTAATCCAGGTAATGAAGAGGGGTGCCTGCAGTGAAAATAGAGTACTTGATGTTGAGACTGAGATGGTGTTAAAGAACTGGGCTATCTAGCTCTAGTGAGTGTGGAGGAGAGTTGGAGAATATCTCCCTTTCGGAAAATATTTATCACCCAGCTTAGTAGGTTTCAGGAATTTGTTTTAGTGATAGATGTTTGGACTGAAGCTATAAGGATGTATTAGAAAGGAAAGGATAGCAATCATTATTTCACCCCACATTCATCACGCTGGAGTGCTTTCCATCTGTATTGAGGAAGAGTGTTCTGTTCTGCTTATTTTACGTGAATGGGTGGCACTGTTTCATAAATGTAAACGGTTTTGGAGCCATCTATTCAGTTTTAAGCTAATTAACTTTAGCTTCATTTAGATGTAAATGACCGGATGGAGTGTAAATGTAGAACACCCTTTACAAGGACTGAGATTGCTTTTTCCTTCTGGACAGGAGAGAAGGAAATGCAAAGAATTTTTGCCTACTGTTGTTTTCCCTGTTCTCATGCTTCCATTGTCCTTTCTGCAGATTCTAACAGAGCTGGAACACAGTGGTGTTGGCAGGATTAAAGAGCAAAGTGCCAGGATGTTGGGTCACCTCGTTTCTAACGCTCCACGCCTCATTCGTCCGTACATGGAGCCTATTCTTAAGGTAGAGTAGTCTCTACATTTCCTGGTGACTTTGGAGTGAGATGACCATCAGGAGCTGCAGTTCTTTTGCTTCATCATAGCAGGAAAAAATCAGATTGATGTGGATGTTACCCACTATAATATATTTATGTGATAGTGTAGCTTAACTTCATTCTGGATTCACCTAAGGTTTGTGAAACAAAAGTTTCATTTACTGCTGAAATGCTCACCGTGGTGTAAGTTGAGCCCCTGTGGAATCAGTTTTGGGCGTAAAGAAAAGATCATTTTGAGTATTGTGTGCATAGCAAGGAGTCTTCTAAGCACATTCTAATTTGTTCCTCTGTCACCTTCCAGGCACTGATTGTGAAACTGAAAGATCCTGATCCAGATCCAAATCCCGGGGTGATTAACAACGTCTTAGCTACCATAGGGGAGCTTGCACAGGTAGGGGTGCTGCAGGTACCTTTTTGCCATGCTTGTCAATTGTTCATCTTTTTAATGCTAGATGAAGAACTTTGATTTTTGCCTTTCAATAGGTCAGTGGGCTGGAGATGAGGAAGTGGGTGGATGAGCTCTTCATTATAATTATGGACATGCTACAGGACTCCTCCCTGCTGGCTAAAAGACAAGTAAGTGTTTGCAACTACATAAACTAACCATCTGCTGTGACCAGAGCTGTTAACAAAATATCCACATGTCCCATCTTAGATGCTGAAATGAACCTTTAAATCACTCAAGTCTCTTGTGGAGTGTGTGGCACACTGATGGCTCACAGCTGAGGGATTGCAGTGCCTACCTGTTGTGACATAGTACAGAATTGTCAAAGGAGAAGAAGAAAAAAAACCCCAGTTTTTTGTTGGAAGGCTTGGACTCACTGAATTGGATGCCTATTTGAGTTGAGTCTTTGAGTGAGGGCAATTATGGCAGTCAAGAGTCTAACAAATTGTTGACTATCACTTTCTTTGCTATTGCTTCTTAAAAACCACTCTTTATAGAAGCTTTCAAACCATGGACTGTGGTTTGCAGTGTGATCCTAAAATGCTCAAAAAAAACTTTACAAAGGTTGAATGACTGATGGATCAGGAGACATAATATATTCTCTGGTCAAAACTAATCTTCTCTGGGCTTGATCTTTCCAGGTGGCTCTCTGGACACTGGGACAGCTTGTGGCCAGCACTGGTTATGTGGTGGAACCATACAGGAAGTACCCAACCTTGCTGGAGGTGCTTCTGAACTTTCTGAAGACTGAGCAGAATCAGGGCACCCGTAGAGAGGTATGAACATGAAGCTATCACACAACCATTTCTGGAAGTTTTTTTGTGTTGACTTTTGCCTTGGTGATGAAGTTCTGATGAATTTTCTTTTTGTTTCTGTCTTACTAGGCTATTCGTGTGTTAGGGTTGCTGGGTGCTTTGGACCCTTACAAACACAAAGTGAATATTGGCATGATTGATCAATCACGAGATGCTTCAGCTGTCAGCCTCTCAGAGTCCAAATCCAGCCAGGATTCTTGTAAGCGTCTGAATATCTTTCAAGGAAATAGTTTCATAATCTACAAGTAGGTCTTTTTTTTAAAAAAAAGTTTTTTGTTGTTCTTTCTCCTAGCGGACTACAGTACTAGTGAGATGTTGGTGAACATGGGAAACCTCCCTCTGGATGAGTTCTATCCAGCTGTCTCTATGGTGGCACTGATGAGAATTTTCCGAGACCAGTCCTTGTCCCAACACCACACTATGGTAGTTCAGGCCATCACCTTTATTTTCAAATCTCTTGGGCTGAAGTGTGTGCAGTTCCTGCCCCAGGTCATGCCAACATTCCTTAATGTAATACGGGTTTGTGATGGTGCCATTCGAGAGGTGAGTGTGCTAGGGACCACTCCTTCCTTCCTGTTCCACTGCCCTAACATAAGAATCCATTTTTTAAAAGAGAATGCAACTGGCTTTGGGCATTGCTGTGCTATATGTTGCTGCCAAGCATGCTGCAGAAGTGAGGTTCAGCTTTGCTTTTTCTGTCCTGTGAGCATTTGGTAGAATATCTGGTCGAAACAATTTTTCTGCTTATTGAAACAGCTGCTTCCGAGCATCTTTAGGAGGCCAGTATGTGATTCTGTGTTTTTATCAAGCTGGTCTTCTTCAAGTAAATAGCCTGTGCGGCTTTCGGAGATATCACGGATCTCTGCACTGATGTCCTGTTGCAAACAGTATTATTAACTAATAGAGGTAGATTCTTTAAATTTCTGATGCAACCATGTACTTTGGCTCATCTGTGAGAAGGAAAATTCAATTTCCTACAGTCAGCTAACATTCAGAGCAGTGTGGGTGGTGATTCCACAGCAGTGCTTTCTCTTCCTTCCCACTGAAGTTACAGTTTTAGAAGGAAATGAGAATTGTGTGAAGATAATAATGGGCTTAAGGTTCACCTGACCAGAGATGGCTGCTGTTTGCCAAGCCTTTTCCTCAGGCAGCTGGAAATGATCTCTGGGGTGGGAAGGGCAGTCTGTACTAGTTACTGGTGCTGTGTTTTATACGTGGGATGGGTGCTCCCTTAGCAGAATCCCAACCCTACTATAGAACCGCTGTTTTCTCCCAGACTGAACTACTACTCAGATTGGAAGGAAAACATCTCACACGCCTGGGTTGGCCGAACTCCTAGACCTGACTGATCTAACTTGCTTGAAAGCTATGCAGTTGTGCACACTCTGTTTAAAAATTTTCAGGTAAAAGAAGATGGTGAAAGTGTACTGGGGAGAAGAGCTGAGGTGGGTACGCATGACACTAAAGCCTAAAGGAGGCAGGTCCTTGTCCTATATGTAAGCATCCTCTCACAATACCAAAAAAAGGCACAGTACAGGAGCTCAGGGTTCATTTTTGGTAAATGTATGTGTACTGCTTTCACTAAAGTAGCTGATGCTATTTCTTATTTAGTTTTCACAAAAATCTGTTACCTCTTTTTCTGAGCTCCACTTTGTATTTTGTCACTATAGTCTTCAAATACTGCATGAAGAAAAGAAATTTAATATATAACTTGCATTTTCCTGTTTTCCTAGAGTAAAAAAGATTATATACATTTATTTTGGGGACAAAGTGATTTAACCCACATTATTTCATACCAATCTCAAAAAATAAATTAATTGTCATGAGCGAGTTCATAAGATTGTATTGGGGCAGAAGGAATTGTAAAACTGTAACATCTGAATAGAATTCTCTCAGTCGAAATTCTCCTATGAATCAACCATCTTTCAAAAACGTGGTATTTCTGGCAAGGACCAAACTTTCTTCCCCAGTAACTTTTCACCAATGTATCTTGGTGTAAGAGTATAGAAAGAGTATTTTAAAATGTGTGCCAGTTTGGTTTACAGGCAGGGGGAAGAGATTAGGGGCTACATTTTTGGAAGCATCCTTCAAACCTAAATTACAAATCTCTGTAGTTGAGGTGTTTGTGCTTGCAAGTCTGTTTTGACACTATAAATTTGCTGACACACCCTTATTTGTATGTGTGACTCTGAGGCTTTGAGCTCATAATTTTTTTTATGCATGTTGTGGGTGGAAAAAGAAACCTGAATAAAAAAACCCCAAACCACCCACCCACATATATTCCCCAAAACCCAAACCACTGAGCTGAAGCTGCCAAGAATTTAGCCCCAGATTTTGAGTATATAGGAGCTATGCATGCTGTTTGTTTGGTAAATGAGCTTGCGATTGGCCTGTGAAACGCTTACCCAGTATTGTTTTGATGTTTGAATAAGCTACATTGATCACTACACATTTCTTCCTTCCAGTTCCTGTTCCAGCAGCTGGGGATGTTGGTGTCCTTTGTGAGAAGTCATATTCGGCCTTATATGGATGAAATCGTCACCCTCATGAGAGTGAGTTTTAAGCTAGTGTTTCACTGTCAGAAAAGGTGGATAGTGTTTCTGTAATTATCAAATGTCTCAGTTACTTCATAAACTCATATGAAGTGCAGAATTCCATGTATTTGAAGTAATAACTATATTTTGAAATAACATATATTTGAAGCACCAATATACGTTATTACTAGTAACTACACTAAGAGCAGCCTCAAGGTTCTGCTAGTACCTGAGTTCTTTTGAGCACTTGCATTTTGTGCACTTGCTACTTTCAGAAACGTAGTTTTAGCAAGAGGTGTTTGGAATTTATAAATAGGTGGCATTTCACTCCATTTTCACTTACTGTTTGCAAACACATAGAAAGATTAGGAAAAATCAGTTGCCTAGATGTTGTTTTTAACAGCTATAAATATACTGAAGGCAGAGTGTTTTTCAAAAACAGACCAAAACTGCCAATTTATATTAGTCTATAAGGGAAGTATAGTCCTTCCCCGCAGTCTTGAATTTATCTAGAGACTGTCTCTACAGTTTGCTTTTGTTGTAATTGGTACAACTCACTTGAGGAGCTGTTTAATTTTTTCCCCCTTTTTTTTTTTTTCTTCTTCTGTAGGACTTCTGGGTCATGAACAACTCCATACAGAGCACAATTATCCTACTTATTGAGCAAATTGTAGTAGCTCTAGGGGGTGAATTCAAACTGTATCTGCCTCAGCTCATTCCTCACATGTTACGGGTCTTCATGCATGACAATAGCCAGAGTCGCATTGTCTCTGTCAAGGTGAGTGGCGAGCTGCAGCAGCTGGGTTGATTTGGATATTGCCGAGGCAGGTACATGCCCGATGTGCCGTGCTCCAGCAGGGCTTCTGCTGCTTGTGTGTTGCAAGCAAATGGGATAGGTGCAGTTCAGCAGTAGTTTGGTGTGAAATGATGCAGACAGTACCTTTTTTTAAAGTGCAGGATTGAAATAGCTTTTCACTGGATACTGACTGACGTACCATGTGTCTCTTTCATGACTTTGAGTCACATTGGGTTATTTGTCCCTCCAGCTATTGAATGCGATCCAGCTCTTTGGAGCTAACTTGGATGACTACCTTCATTTGTTACTACCTCCCATTGTAAAGCTATTTGATGCCCCAGATGTCCCAATGGTGGCTCGCAAGTAAGTGTTGGTGGCTTTGCAGTCTCTTTTTTTGCCTGTAATTTCGAAGTTCTGAAATGGCTGCCCTAGCCACATCTAGATTGAAATAAAACTTGGTTCTTTCCACGGGTTTTCTCTGTGTTAAATCGTTACTTGAGGTTATTTTTGGTTGGACTGTTACTAGCTTTTTTTGGGGTATAGACTATTACTTTCTGGTTCTCACCTGCCAGTATTTTAGTCACTGCAATTTGCAAGTTGTCCTGCAAGTACTAGCTACATTAAGAGTTCTGGTGGCATGTTTTGCTATTACTGTTGATGCCTAGGAGAACTGAGAATGAATCACTTGTGTATTTTTACATCTCGTTTCTCTTGTCTTAAATCATGAGAGATAAGGCTTCACTTCTTTCTGCTCTGACTTTAGAGCTGCTCTAGAAACAGTGGACCGCTTGACAGAGTCACTGGATTTCACTGATTACGCTTCACGGATTATTCATCCCATAGTGCGAACACTAGATCAGAGCCCTGAGCTACGAACAACAGCAATGGACACCCTCTCCTCTCTGGTGTTCCAGCTGGGAAAGAAGGTAATATTCTTCTTAGTCTTGAAAGCTCATAGAAGAAGGGACTGTTCCAAAGATCAAGGCTTTAGAGTTGAACATTTGTAGTGCACTTATTCTGGATTTTAAAGGAAACACACTTTTCTTCTCTTAGTTGTTTCTGGAATCGGGAGTTACTGAAATCAAACTTTCTGAAGTGTTTTATTATCAGATCAATGAAACAGAGGTAGAATTTTACTGCTCTTAGTGAGACTGAGTAATTAGCTTTTGATGCATTCCCTTGTACAGTACCAGATTTTCATCCCGATGGTGAACAAAGTTCTGGTGCGACACAGAATTAACCATCAACGCTATGATGTTCTTATCTGCAGAATTGTAAAGGTGAGTTGACAAGTATATAGTTGTTTGCATAAGGGCACTTTGGGGATGGTTTCATGTTGAAACAGATGTAGTTGGTTTAAAAAAAAAATAAATAGTGTGTCCCACATTTCAAAAACATCCGGGTCTGTTTTGCGGTTTGATTAGCATGGAACAAGCAGCACACTGCTGTTCTCAGCTTACTAGTGAGTGAAATAAAAAGAGTGCTTGTTTCAAGGTGTATTATTTTGGCTTTTAATAGTAGGAGCTAGTTACCTTGAATAGAAAAGGGGTATCATTCAAGTTCTCTGGTTTATAAGGTGTAATCACTATAATGGAACATGGTTGTTTGCTTCGCAAATTTTGCTATGAGATGGGATAGTGCTCTGACTTCATAATCCATTTGTCTTGTGGAAGATTGCTTTTGTATGTGTGGGTGTCATCTTCATTGTAAGCTATTTGTTGTAGGGCTATACTCTTGCTGATGAAGAAGAAGATCCCCTGATTTACCAACACCGAATGTTGAGAAGCAACCAGGGAGAGACTTTGGCCAGTGGTCCCGTGGAAACAGGTCCCATGAAGAAATTACATGTTAGCACCATCAACCTGCAGAAGGTAAGACTGGAGCGCTGCACAGCAAGAGTTTGCTACAGAAGGGAGGAATTATTGTGGCACATCTAAGGGGTTTGTCCAGTGCATTTGAGCTACATTTCTTTACATCTCTTTTCTGTTGGTAGCTCTGTACAAAACTGAGGTGAAGGTAGTAGTGTCTGAGACTCTCTTTAAAATTGAAGATGCTAACTAACTTTAAAGATAAGAGCAGCTGAATTATCAGACTGTTAATGGCTATAAAGTAATCTTGAGACTTTCTTGTTGTGTGGAGTATGAACAAAGCTTCCTAGATCACAAGGAATCATTTATAGCTTCTAGAGACATCTGTTGCAGAGCCTCTGCCTCTTTTCATCAGTCACTTCTCTTAATCTTAGTGCTATATTCTCTTGAAGTCAGTATAGAATTTAATAGCTAAGCCCTGGCTAATTTGAACAGTTAATGCATGTAGCACTCAGTTCAGTAGTGGGATGGATTGGTTTGAAAATGCTGGGCTTAAAAATTTAATTCTAAATGCATTAAGTATTTTTAAGCTGATATTTCAACAGTGGCTTCAGCTCTTGATATATTTTTGCAGAGAAAGAATCGCTTATATTAAATACTTGGCATGTCATGACAGGAATACATTTAGGGAAGATTTCTTAGAAATGAGATTGAAGTACTGAGAATTATCTGGTAAAGGTAATGGATTTCAGGGAGTTGAAAAGGGAATCTCAGCAATGTAATTTGGACCTGTAAAAAAGTGATGTTGCCTGCTGATGGATTTCTTCCACCTTTGGATAGCACTTCCTTTGACAGTTGAATTGTCTTGCTTTGTACTGCAGGCCTGGGGAGCAGCAAGAAGAGTTTCCAAAGATGACTGGTTGGAATGGTTAAGAAGACTGAGTTTGGAGCTACTGAAAGATTCCTCCTCACCATCCTTGCGTTCATGTTGGGCCCTGGCTCAGGCGTATAATCCCATGGCTCGGTAGAGTAATTCTTTTTTTTTTTCATATCCCTTGAAATTGCAGATACAAGCCAGATATTATAAGGAAAAAGAAAATTACTTAAAAGCTCTTAAGTTCCATAAATATAGTTGCTGCTTTGGGACAAATCGCAGAGCTGGCAACTTGATTTCATTTCCACCCTTCCTTGTTGGCTGCTCTGTGATGTGCACAAAATCTTTCAGTGTAATTCCGCATATTAGTCCAGAAATAATGTAAGGTACATAAAAGTGAAGCTGTAAAAACAGCAGAGTATGAAATAGTTTAAAGGATGTATTGTGGGTGAATAAAAATGCCTCTGAGTGGGATAAGTTGCAGTGCTTTATTTCTTTTCCAACCGTTATGCTGGAGAAACTTTGAGTTTCTGTAAGTAGTTGCCTATTTGTCTCTTCTTGATGATATACACTTGTGATCTCAGTGCATTTGAATCTGACTACTGCTGTTAGAAAAGTGTTCATTCCTGGTTTAATTTTGTCTTAATGCGAGTTTTATCATTTTTGAAATAGAAGGGCAAACAGCATGATGAAAAGTCAGCAATTCCTAGGTAGGCAGAGGTAATGCTAGCATCCTCCATGCATTTCAACCCCGTCCCACAGTATTTCTCCAGTACTGGCAGTGATGAGGGCTGTCACTGTATCTGTGTTTCATCACCTTTCCTCCTTCTCGAGCTTTGCCCCTAATGCAAACTCCAGCTATTGCAGTTCTCTGGTGAGCACAGAAGACACAAGTGGTGTAGCCTGTGTGTCCAGAGAACTGTACAAACATCGTCTTCACTACATTCACTTGTGATCTAAGACAGGCTAGACCTGATTCTTCATAGCAGAAGGGAGGGGCGTCCTTGCTGCTGTGAAGTCTTCTCTAGCTTGCTAGTCTATGATACTTGCTAGTCTATGATAGTACAATATTTCTACTCTTGTAATATCTCATCCTATTATATATTTTAAAAATGAAGGTTTCACTAAGTATTTGTTACAGAAATTAGCTTTATAAAAGCTAATCACTATTTATTGCAGATAGATGTAAAATGTATTTTGTAGCTCTTTTTCTCTGAGTACAAAGGCAAGTCCACTGTCAAATAGACTTTTTCCTCATGAATAATGAATCCCCACCTCTCACTCTCTTTTGTTTTCCTCCTCAGAGATCTCTTCAATGCTGCTTTTGTTTCATGCTGGTCTGAACTGAATGAAGACCAGCAGGATGAGCTGATCCGAAGCATTGAATTAGCCCTGACTTCTCAGGACATTGCAGAAGTCACTCAGACACTGCTGAACTTGGCAGAATTCATGGAACACAGTGACAAGGTAGAGATGCTGTTAGGGAACTCTTTTCTAATGCTGGCTAGCTGGCTGATGTCTAGTCTATGGAAAGGGTGTGAAGAGTTCATGCATACTTTCTTTTTTTCACTCATCCTGCTTTTTGATGTGTGTGCTTCTACCCAGGGTCCGCTGCCTCTGAGAGATGATAATGGCATTGTCCTCCTGGGGGAAAGAGCTGCAAAATGTCGAGCATATGCCAAGGCCCTTCACTACAAGGAGCTGGAATTTCAAAAGGGTCCCACCCCAGCCATTCTAGAGTCTCTCATCAGGTAGGACCACAACTGATGACACTTCTGCTCTTGCATCAATACTCAATTTAGGATACCCTTAGGATGAATCTAGACGATTCTTAGGATTTCACTCTCTGCCACATGATGTTGTAGGCTTGCTAACTGGCTTGCAGATGTACACTCCTAGATGCTGACTTCTGCCTTTCTATTATGGGGTTAAAATTATGATAGAAGCCATGGGAAGTTGTGCAGGAAAGAGTGGAGTCTTCTGATTTCCACCTGATTTTCGGAGGAAAAGATAGAATTCAGTGTATTCCATTTCCTGGCCTCAGTCACTTGTGCAGCTGTTTCTTTGTGTATCAAAAAACAAGTTAAGGAGAAAGGACTTGAAGTAAAGCAGGATGAAAAATGAAAGACAATTTATTAGAAATGAAAAAGTTTAGAAACTTTTAAAAATCCATTTTATAGACCACAGTTAAAATAGTTCCAACTATAGTTCCACATAGTTGAAATTTACCATATGAATAGTCAAACATAGGTAAGGCAATTCTCAAGACACCTTTATCTCCCATTTCACACAAGACTGAACAATTTAAATTAGATTCAGACTCTCTTTAAGGTGAATAAAAATAGATATATTAACTATAACTATCTTTTCCAACACATTCAAACAACGGTGCAGCCGCAGGAGGAGTCTCTTTAACCATTATTTTTAACACTGTTATGTATGGGAGAAACACACTGATTTTTGACATAACATCTCTAGGTGACTTGTAATTGGGGTAGTTTTCAGAACAGATTTTAATATTCCTCAGCACAGTATGCTACCAAATATTCCCTTATGTTTTAATAGTTTTTGGTACTCATGGATTCTCTGCTGTGTACTAGTGTTTTGCTCATGGTTACAGTGGTTTTAAGTGTTGGAGTTGTGTTTTTTGGCTGTGTGGCTCAGTCTGGATTTTTTTGCTAACCTGCTGTTCTCTCTTAATCTGGTGGCAGCCCAGAAAGTTGCTTTCTAGTTTACCAACCTTTAGATGATCTATGTATAGGAATAAACATCACGGAGCATATGGGACAAACCCTTCCTCCAGGGTTACTGTCTGCTGGGTGCAGCCCTCTATGGGGAGGCAGCAGCAGGAGATGGCAGTAAAACTTCAGGATAGAACCTGGGCAATACTAATACATCCAAAATTTTGGAGCTTCATTTTTTTCTTCTGTGGGAATGTAAGCCACTTACTATACACAAAAGAAAGGTATATCATGTACACTTCTGATTGATTCCTCTGGCTTGAAAAGAGTATGTAATTTTTGTGATTTGAGTCCCTCTTGGAAGGAGTTACTCAGCGATGCTTACTCTAGACACTGAAGGAAAGGCAAGAAGGAGGCTTTCTTTTTTCAGTCCCTGCCTGGCTGGTTCATACTAAGGCAACCCGCTAGTCACAATGCTAGTGAAAACCAGTAGGTTTTCTGAAGGTGCTGTAAGTGCATTCTATTCTAACCTATCCAAACACAGTATATTTCCCTTTGGAAACAGCCTGAAGAGGAGGAAATAAGTCTGAGCCCTGATAACATTGAGTGTCTGGGGCAGGTGCTTAATGTGCCTTAGTGTTTGTGTGTGTATATAGCCAGTATGTAGCTGTTGCACATATTAGATGAAATGAACAATTACTTGGCTGATTTTGAGCTGTGCGTTGTCCACCTTCTGTGCAGTGGCATCCTGTAGCTGTAAAATCAAATATTGGTTCCCTCTACGGTTTGAAATCCTCTGGCCGGATCTTCATCTCGACTCTCTTCAGGGAATAGGTTGATCCGTGCCATCCGTACCAGGTGATGCCATCCATGTTCTTGGTGTGTTCGCCTTTGCGGTAGTAAACCCCGTTCAGATTGGAATCTGTGCAGCAGTTGTACCAATATCCACCTTTTCAGAAAATAAATTAATAGATTCCTGGTGAGCCATTTACTTAAAACAGGTATGTTTTGTACCAATAATAAGAATTATTGCTCTTTTAAAAATAAAGGGCAAGATGCAGTGAAGACAATTATCTTTGTATGAGGTCTGTCACAAAGATAATAAATTGAATCAAGAGAGTAACCTCATTAGAGGCTCTTAATAGAGTAGGAATAAAGACTAGAATTCAGGTTGAACCTTGAGGTGGGTGTAGGATAATAACGTAGGAGAATAATTACAAGCCCCTAATACTAGAACTTGAAACCGCAAAAATATAAGAAAAAATAAAAACTTTCTAGATATATAGGAATAACTTTCTTCATCACTGAATTGCATCAACATCTGAGATGGTCTGGCAGATTGTCAGATATGCATAATGGGCTAGATAACAGTGCGTGTGGGTGAGAGCATAGTCAAAATCATCTGAAGAGCACTGATGTCTATAACATACAGCCTGGCTCTGTGTCAGTCAGCTTTAACTGCCACATTTCCCACGTGACCGGTAAGTGTGTATTTCAGAGTTGGTCACCTCTCCCTTGATTTGCCATCCAGATGCTACTCACTACTTGGAAAGAGGGAGTCTTGGGCTCCCTGCAAATTACCCAGGCAGCTCTCTGAGTACAGGAAGGTGTCTATGTGTGTTTTACCTTTACGGAGCTGGGCACAGTCATCCACGCACTTGTCATTGTCCTTGTCCTTCGTGCTGAAGGCTGTGTTGTTGTGGTACCTTAGGGAATCGCGCCCTGTGTTGCCAGTGTAGTTCCCCACAAAGAGACGATAGCTATTTATTTCGTTGCTTAGGGTGAATTGCTTATATTGTGCATAGCGTATGTTGCCTTCCCAGTCCTGCCACAGAACAATGAAGAAGCAATGGGTCCTTTTAGGACAGTTATGAAAAGGCTCCACCCTCCATGGTTATGTACAGTGCATGTTGCGTATCTTTTCTCAGTCCTAGATTTTTCATGAGTTCTTTCTGTCTCACACTGCAGAAACCTATCTGTTAAGGCAAATAAACTTTCCAGAGCAAAACATCGTATTTCCAAGCACTAGTATTAAACAATATGTATGGAAACCTGGTGTGCAGCTCTTGCAATCTTGTCTCATAGTGTGCTGTGTCAAGTAATTTTTTTTTCCTATCTGAAAGTGTGACTTTTAGATATAAAGCCTTTCAGCTCGCTTTCTTTGTTGTACATATCCCATCCCTCAAAGCTATTGTATCTGCTATAAACTAGTCTAAGTCAAACCAAATCCTTTAGTAGACTAGACGTTGTTTTGTGGTAGTACAATGCGAACTCTTGTACACAGGCTGGAAAGAAGTCCTCCAAAAGGAGAAGACTCAGAGTGTTTAAAACTTCATGGGACATCTCTGAGAACCTTTAAATCTGAGGTGGTCAGCAGTTTGCTCTGTCTGCGGTGGGTCCCACTGTATTCTCTAGAGCCCCACAGCTTCCCCAAGACACAATCTGTATGCAGACAGAAGGTTATCCAAATGACTTTGCGTGCTGGAGAACACAATACTGTCTTGTCCTTGAATATATCACTAGGTCCATCCTATCTCCTTCTCCTGTAATTAAAACATGCAAATGATTTGGGCCTTCTATAGAGAAAGGAGATGGTATCTGCTACTGCAGAATCACCTTGTACAAAAAACCATTTGCTGCTGAAATTGAGAGCTTGTTAATTACCTCCAACTCCACTCGCAGAACAGTGGGGCGTCTTGAAAGTCGGTAGATATTTTCATTTCCCAGCCAAAAATCTCCCCGAATATTGCCAAATCCTTCCTTATATTGTTTCCAGTCCCTATTGAAAGATGTCAAACCAACTTTACGTCTTTGGATGATAGTCCAGCCGCCTCCATCTGTCTCCATGTCACAGAACACCTAGAACAGGAAAAAAAGGTAGTGCTTACTTGTCAGTAGACTTAGGAAGGTTCGATTCTCTTAACACAAGATAAAACATCATTCCAGATTTCACAACTTGAAGAAACTCCTGTTTCATTTAAAAGTCATGGAAAAAAAATTCTTTTCTGTTTTTCCTCTTAAATTTATCTCTTCTCTTCCTTGAAGTTTGCCTACGTAAAGATGCTGATTCAAAGTGCAGAGTATCATAACTCAGTATGTGCTCTTCTCATCTCTGTGGTAGATAAGTACTCCGGACTGTATTTGAAAAGACATGTAATATACATTGTGTACTTGACATCCTTACCTCCAGATCTGGACTCCCCAAAAATTCATCAGGAGGTAGCTTGTAAACGCCAGAGATGCGGTAGTTCCTCTGGTAAAGTGATGAGCAGTCATAAACAGCATCTACTTGAATCAGAACCAGAGAGTAAGAATCTCAACAGCCAGAAGAACTCTTCTGTAAGTGTGGTTTCTGTAAAGCTTAGTTTGTAGTACAAGGAGTAATCAGGTGAAGACGACTTCCCACAAGTCTAATGTTTTCCAGATTTTTTTTTTTTTTTTTTTTTTTTTTGGATCAATGCATGCATTAGAAAAAGAGGTGGTAGCACTGAGACTTTATGATGTTTTCTTTCTTTTTCTTTCTCAACCTCTCCTATCCGAAGAGACATCTCTGCTTTCTCAACACATTGCTACTGCATGTGTCTGTGCTGGAAGGTATATATTTGCTGTGTCCCCCCAAGATGATGAAGGCTTATCTAATAGAATGCTAGGCCTGCTGCCAGGTGCCTGTTCTGTGTGCCTGGACAGGTTAGCCAAGTTTGCGGATGAGGTGTGTTTGCTTGGCACTTCTTGCACTAGAGCCTGTGACAGAGATGGTGGCTTTTAGCTGCAGTCACTCTGTCAGTCCCTGCAAGCCTCCTTTCCTCCCGGTGCAGGAGCTGACGTGATGCACAGCTGTTCTTCTGAGGAAGGTAAACTAACTGAAGCAAGGCTTTATCCATTCTGACAGTTTTCAATTTAGTACAGACTAAATGCCTCTTACCTGGTGAGGTGAGACACATCTGTTTTAGATGCCTTCTGGGACAGTTTCTTGTGTGCGTTACTGTATTTTTTCCAAACCTGTACTACAGCTCCTAAGAGATTTGCAGTGGTATAACTTCTGTTTAAGACCTACTGTAGACAGTGGTGTGTCAAAACTACCCAAGTGGAACTTTTTGTAAGAAGAATTTAGTAAATAGAGTTAGAAGTTTTTCCTTTGGATTAAAAAAAAAAAATCCAAATGAAATCTGTAGGCAAACCTAGTCGTCCCAGACAACAACAGTTTCTTTTTAATGAAGTTTTAAGCTTGTTGCAGTGAATTTCCTTTTAAGAGAAAAGTCAACAAAAGTGACACTTTCTTCTAGAAGTGCCTTTACAAGTAGCTGACCTACAAAAAGCACCTGCATTCCATGTTTAGTGCAAGCCTGTGCAATCACTGTGTGCAGTGAAATTTTCCCTCAGGGAAGGGAGAATTTTGAACAATTTAACTGTCTTCTGGCTGGGCTTATATCACAGTTTGCATCTCGTATGTTCTACAGCCTTGAATTGTTGAAAATTATTATTCAAATAATGGATCACTCTCTTACTCTGGTTCAGAGATAATCATAAAGATACAATTACAAATCTCCAGTAATGCTTGGAGAGCATTTCTAATTATTTTACCAACTTCTAGTCCCCTGTCAGCACTGTGAACTCAGAGAATATTACTGCCAGAGCCACTCCCTGGCAAAACCAGCTCCCTGTCTTTTTAGAGTTGTACAGTAGTGCTCCAAAAATGAAATATTAGACTAAGTTCCTCACTGTGTTACTACAGCACCTGTTTAGTTTTTCTGCTGCCTGATAACAGACATACAGCTATTAAAATACAGCTGGGTCTTTGGACTTTTGACAGATGAATTCAAACTGTTTTCTCAGGATCGCCTGCCTACAGAAGTACTTTAAGTAGAAGCATTCAGTATGCATACTTGCTGATCACGTTAGTGGGACATGCTAGCATTAAGAACTAGTCATTAATTCATTTTGTGCATTCAGAGGTTTATCTGGGAGCTTGGTGACTCCCTCCTTACCAGCAGAAGTCTGTGTGACCGTCTGGGCTGCCTGGAGTTGCATGATATCTATCTGGTTGTTCATTTCGGAGTATTTGCTCTCGGCATCAATGAGGCGGGACTCCATCTGCTTGGTGCTCCCTTCCAGCTCCATCACCTGCATGACCACGTTCACCCAGTCGCCTTCCTGCTTCTTGCTCAGCTCCTGCAGCATTCTGCTCAGGTTGGCTACTTGCAACTTCAGCTCCTTAATCTCCTCGCAGCAGCCTGTCACCTTGGACTGTGCATTCCCATTGATCGTTCTCCTTTTAGGAGGCTTCTGCAGCAGTGCGGGATAGATTGCCACAGACACGGTGACAATGCAGAGCCATGCCAGCTGAGCAGTGGATCTTGCTGGCATTTTTGCTTAAAAAAACAGAAAACTTCCAGCTGACTGCGGGTAGCCTGAATGCAGCTGGGGTAGGTATGAAACCTTCTGCAAGTGCTACAGCTGCCTGGTACCTAGTTTTCTTCCAATGAAGTGAGTCTCTGAAGGTGGAGCCTGAAGAAATAGCTTTTTTTTCAGACCCCTCCTGTCAGAGTCTGTGCACTTTGGAAGTCTGTCTCAAAGCATCTTATATACTGTTTTTCTGTTTACCTCCACCCCCCTGAAGCTATGAAGAGCTTTCTGACCCCTCCCAGTTCATCTGTTCATTTCAGGTGTTTACAGGGTGAAATTGGAACAGGTTTCAGCCAAGAAAGGCTGGGGAGAGCCGGAGAGACTTCACTCGGTTCTGCCTTGAAGGGGTGTGGGAGAGGGCTAGGAAACGAGGAGAGCTTCCAGCAATCATTGCCTATTGGATTGTAGCCCTGTTGGTGACTAGTTCTGGCACTTGAATAACATAAGAGCATTAGAGGTCCAGAATGTGAAAAGGCTGTCCAAACAGGATGAGTTTAGAAAAGTTCAATGAAGGTAACTCCCTAGCAGGTAGCCAGCCCTGGCTGCAACAAGTCCTGCTAATATACCCCAGAAGTTTTAAGGGGTAACTCTATGCTTGCAGTGTTTCTTAATTATGATAATATTTTAGCAAATTCATTGGTTCAGCATCTAATCCTCTCTGGATGCTGGTGTCTGCACTATTTGTTTTGTAGAATTCAGTGCTGTTCTTTTTGCAGATGGGATGTCTGAGGGTGGGATGGAAAGAAGTCTGCAAAATATGTAAGTCAAAACTCATGCCTCTGTTTTACATGTGGGTTCTTCCATCTTCCTGCAAAGTTTCTGGTTGTGATAACTGGCAGAGATAAGATGTAAATGCAATTAAAGCTTCTTGGTGTCCAAGAAAACAAAAACAAGTTAACGTTGCTCCTTTGAACAAAGAAAATGGGGACGAACCCAAACAAGACATCTAGACTTTTGCTGATCCAAAGTGGCTGCAGGATTTCTGTTTAATTAGAAGAGATCAGAAGAGCCTTGCTGATCTGGCATCCGCTTCTAGAGAAATTGGAAGTACAATTTCTTGGTGCAGTTTCTCTTCCTCCTTAGCTTTGTTACTCCTGTTGCTACATGCTTTGTTTTTGCTTCTGATTTGCACCACAGCTGGCGAGTAATTTTTCTGCAGAACAGTAACGAGAGACCCCCCCATGCTTTAGGAAGATGAAAGCATCAAGGCACTCAAGGGGTGGAATATGAATACACGTGTTTCATAAACTGGAATTTTCTTAGAGGAGAAAGAGGGGATCTTTTGGAGGAGGTCAGAATGAGACATCTCCAAACAGGCAGCATGAGTATCTCGCGTTTTGTTGGGGGTGACTGCCTGTGTGCTGGACTTCAGGCAGAAACCACTGTGGTCTCTAGTGTCAGCTGGTGAGGCTGCTGTGTGGGGTTGGTGACCTGAGATATTGCTGGAGATATGCCAGTAAAATTTGATAAAAGTACTCAGGATGCCTCCACAGCAGACCGTAGACTTCGGTCACATTTTTGTCATGGACATTCCAGAAACCTTCCATAGCAAAATTGGTTTTTATACTTCAGACCAGAAAGTGCCACTGCACGCAGATGAGGCCTGACCTTTTTGTTCTGCCTCTAATCCTGTCTGAGCCCTCTTCCAGCTGGAGCTTCTGTCATTCCCAGGGGCAAATTCTTCTCGGGCTTCCTATGATGAGAAATGTGTTTTTGTCAAAGTTGGAACAAAGAATAGGACAGGACAGACTCTGGCTTCTTCCCCCCCCGCCTTAAAGCCACCCTGCGAACACCCCCGTCGTGTTACACAGGGCTTCAGTCCATTCTGCTGCTGCTCTCACCTTCTGTCTGTCCTGTACAGTCTGAACTTCGCAGACACTCACGTGGTGAGGGGCAGATGTGGAAGATGAGAGCCACTTTTAGGTCCATGCATTCCCTTTTGATACAAATTTCGGATGCTTCCAGGATTGAGCCAAACTCTCCGATGCATGGAGACGTTATGAAACAGTGCAGAAAGGCCTCCAAATCCCCTCTCTAAACTGGAGTATTTAATTGGAAATAAGACATCCAGGGTTTTATTTTGGGTTCAGCCTGATTTGTGTATGCTAATGCAAACCATCTTTCTTTAAGTGCTTTGATTTACCTGTTTTACGACAGAAGTAACGTGACTTTGTTCCCTCACTTTGTTCTGTGTAAGGGGGTGACAACAGTTATATGCTGGAATGGAAAGGAGCACAAATCTTCCCGTCTGTCATTACTTTTGAGGAAGCATTAAGAGAGATTTGCCAGACAGATCTCTCTTGGCAGAGACCTTAGCCCTAATGAAATTTGACTTCTTTATGAGTATTTGGAAGATGAATCTTCCCCTGTTGCATGGAGAACTGAGTGTAGTGGTTTAGGCAGCAATAGCTACCGATGCTAGTCGCTGCCAGATGAGATCAGCTGTAGAAGTTGACAGTCTGTGGGAAACTGTTCTGCTGGTGTGTACTGGTGTACTTAAACTTGAATTCAGGATCCTGTTCTATTTTGGAAAGTTTTGGGCATAGCTAGGGAGAAACTAGTTCTGTGATTATGGGTGCATCCTGGTCCTATTTTTTCCTTTCCCCCAATACTGATGGAGAAATTGAATATCATTTGGTCCGAAATCCATCGCCCTAGTTTTGCTCCATTATATTTTGTGTGTGGAAATATTTTGCTACATGGTAGCTAAAAAGATGAGATTCTGAAGTGAACAACATGAGGCAAATCCGTTTTTACTTCATTGGCGATGTAGGTTTGAAGTGTCTGGGAGAACTGAATCTAAGCATGGCTGCAGTTAGGATGTACCTTGTGCTTATCACATTGGTTGATGTTACCAAATTCACATATATCAGTATAACTTGATTAGAACCGCACATCTCTTGTCCCTGGAGGGCCAGATGAAATCAGAGGAGGGTTTGAATGACTGCCTTTTCAGGGAAGCTGTTCTGGCAGGTGTACGTGAAGCTGAGACAAGAAGAGCTCAGTGCCCTGTGGCTATTTATTTGGTAGCCAGTCATTGCAAAGCCCTTAATATGCATCCAGCAAATGCTTAGAATCTGGCATTC